>NW_020673179.1:0-2438 GCF_002925995.2 Terrapene triunguis | reverse complement strand
GGTCATATATTGGTCTAGGTCTCCCCCGTACCTGCAATTATGTTCTCCCTGTGATAGGAAAAGCAGGGCTATATTAGTTTAAACATGTCACTAGAACCCTGATGTAAAAATGCAGCTCTACAGTCTTATATGGATAATTTGGGAATAGTTTATTTCTTGCAGTATTTAAATATGAATGCACATCAATGTGAAGAGTAAACTTTGCAAATCTTATTCAACACTTCATGTCATTTACTGGGGATATTCTGTCAGCCAGGACCTGCATGACCCTTAGAATTCAGACTAGATAGATGTGTAAAAGCATCTGGGAAATAGCAAAATAATTTTTGCAAAGTGCCTTTTATTTTAACTTCTCCAATGAAGCATTTTTTACTGAAATTGCCTAGCCTTCATCAGTTACTTTCATTTCTAACTTTGAGGCTATTGTATGACACAAAATGTTTTCTTTGTGTATTAAAATAAAAGGACAAAGGTGTGAAAAACTAAATTCAAGCAGCATTATAATAAAAATGCATTAATTTTGCTATCTTTAGCTGCATTTGTTCTACATGTCCCTCTCAAATGTATTTGGAACAATGTATTTTTAACTTGTGACTCTTATTCTCTTTTATCAGCATAATTCTTGCATCAATTTGTCAAATCATGTCATAAAATAATCTCCTTATCTTTGTTGGAATCAGAAGTAGATGAAAGCCTCTTTATACTCTCAAAGGCTTAATCCATCATTTCCCCATTATACATTTTGTCTAAACCTATATCTTCAGGTTAGTGTCAATTACATAATTTTACCAGTCATTCCTGCAACTGTTGTTATTTTCTCAATTTTCCCTGTCAAGAATGTTATTAGCCTTTATTATTATTTATTATTATTCTGTAGGAATTATAAACCTTACTCCTCAGGCAGAAGAACTGGAAATTAGTCTTAAACCTGCTTTTCTATATAAGCTTAAAAACCAGCCATTTGTCTGGGTAAATTATCACTTTTATCACTGGGATGATCTTCTCACATGTCCATTTATTTATTTATTTTATTTATTTATTGGGTGGAAAGGGCTTCATGTAGTTTGCAATGACTGTTAAAATTATGTCTGGTACTGAGCAGAATTTTGCCATCAGACAACACTCTAATGGGCCTGATCCAAACCCCACTTAAGTCAATGGGAGTCTCTCCATTGAGTTCTGTGGGTTTTGGATTAGGTCCAGCAGCACAGATTTGGAAATAAAACTGTGTCTAAAAATCTGTAATTCTATACATGAGGGGTTGGATGCTTCTAATTCAGGGGTAGGCAACCTGCGGCACGCGTGCCAAAGGCAGCACGCGAGCTGATTTGCAGTAGCACTCACACTGCCCGGGTCCTGGCCACCAGTCTGGGGGACTCTGCATTTAAATTTAATTTTAAATTAATCTTCTTAAACATTTTAAAAACCTTATTTACTTTACATACAACAATAATTTAGTTATATATTATAGACTTACATTAACGTTTTTAGAAGGTCTCTTTCTATATTACTGGCAAGCGAAACCTTCAATCAGAGTGAATAAATGAAGACTCGGCACACCACTTCTGAAAGGTTGCCAACCCCTGTTCTAATTTATTGTACAACTATCTCTCACAAAAAAATACATAGCTACAGTATTCTATAATATATTGCATCTTAACATATTACTGTTTAAATAAGTGGTATTTCATAAATCAGGAGAAAAATGGGCTGCTATTTTTGGAACAGTGAAAAAAATTCAACCATTTTTCCTTGGCAAGTCTTAGAATTGTGAAACAAAAACATGACTTGGTCTAGTGAATTGTTGTAGTGGCTGCACTTTGTACTGGAGGCCAGGGATGTGCGTTCAGGCTTCTTGTTTCTTGAATTAGCACATTAGCAGGGCTTGTAGCAGAAAAACAGAATGCTCTGTCCCTAGGAAAAGTCAGCTCCTTGTATTGCTTGAGTTGCCTATTTTTCGCTAGCACTCTGTAATACTAACCCTGAGATATTTCACTCTTTATTTTTCACCATTCTGAGGAACAGCCATTTATTGTTACTGCATTTCCTATAAGTACTTTTGAATATATTGTAATGGTGGGAATCACCAGGTGGCACTGTTACACATAATTTTATACATTCTTCTTAGTATCATGTGAGCAGTTTTTGAATACCTGCTGTACAGTTGTTAGTGTTGTGATGTAATTTCTTGAGTGAGGAGCTGTTGCACACTACAAGAGAGTCTGCTTTCTGCTTTAATCTAACTTGTGGCGACGACACAGGAAAGGAAATAGAACACCAGGTTTGTGGTAGCTAGAGAGCTTTACAAGCTTCAAGCAAAAAGCCTCCCAGGAAAACTTTTCCTGGGGTTTTTATTCTTCTCCTTACTTTGTTTACAACTCTTCTTAGTGGTTACATTCTTATGCATGAAGAAGACATGCAGTGTACAATTACATAAG
>NW_020673178.1:0-1132 GCF_002925995.2 Terrapene triunguis | reverse complement strand
ATAAACAGGACAGGTGAAATATTATCATGTAAAGCAACCATAAACACGTGAAAAGACCTAGGTTTACAATTTATGATTAAAACTCTACTATCTACACAATATACATAGACATAAAATGTAAAAACTTAAATATCTTAGAAACAGTAGCCAATCAGTTGTTTTAATTGTCATATTTGAATTCAGCACATCAAAATACATAATAAATAGCACATTTTATCTCTGAAGGAGACGACTTCTCAAAAATTGTAGACCAGTGTTACTTCAAGAACAAAGTCAATTAACTTGTTTGTAAGTTTTACATAGTAATAAAGTATCTTTCACAGGATAGATACAATCAATGGTTTCTACAGACAGTAGCTTACAAGTTTTAACAGAAGACCCAAGAGATTTTTGTACTTGGTGAAACTGTTGGATTTTAAAGTGTGGGGGACAAATTATTGGGGGGTCACTGTCACTTGGGGGAATCGCTGTTAGTACCTTCTTTAATATCCCTACAAGTCTGTATCAAAAAGCAAAAAGAACGAGGAGTATTTATGGCACTTTAGAGACTAACAAAGCTTATGCTCAAATAAATTTGTTAGTCTCCTAGGGCTGGTCCACACTACCCGCCTAATTCGGCGGGTAGAGATCGATCTTCTGGGATCGATTTATCGCGTCTCATCTGGACACGATAGATCGATCCCAGAAGCGCTCCCCCGTCGACTGCGGAACTCCTGCTCGCCGAGAGAAGGAAGCGCTGTCGACGGGGGAGCCTGCCTGCGCCGCGTGGACCTGAAGTAGGTATTTTTAGTTTGATATAGGAAACGTCGACTTCAGCTACGCTATTCTCGTAGCTGACGTTGCGTTTCCTATATCGATCCCCCGCCCCAGTGTGGACCAAGCCCTAGGTGCCACAAGTACTCCATGTTCTTTTTAAAGATGTAGTACATTGAGATCAAATGTAGATAACAGGAAGGCCACAACATTATGAAATATAGTGGAAAACAGGGTTTCTAAATCCCTTGGACCAGTGTATTGCACAACGTAAATGAGGAATGAATTCAGCTCAATATTTACATTTAATTTGACTTCTTGGAACAGACTGCCCAATGATCCAAGTGTAATGAAAGATTTGCCAGTCAACTCTCCTGGT
>NW_020673177.1:0-2830 GCF_002925995.2 Terrapene triunguis | reverse complement strand
GAGGTCCCATTTCAGCGAGTAGCTGTGGATATTCTGGGTCCTTTCCCGAAGAAGACACCCAGAGGAAAGCAGTACATACTGAATTTCATGGATTTTGCTACCCAATGGCCGGAAACAGTACCCTTAAACAACACCTGGGCTAAAAGTGTGTGCCAGGCATTAGCAGACATTTTTGCCAGGGTAGGTTGGCCCTCCAACATCCTTACCGATTCGGGAACTAATTTCCTGGCAGGGACCATGAAAAACCTGTGAGAAGCTCATGGGGTGAAACACTTGGGTGCCACCCCTTACCACCATCAAACCAATGGCCTGGTGGAGAGGTTTAATGGAACTTTGGGGGCTATGATACGTAAATTCGTAAATGAACACTCCAATGATTGGGACCTAGTGTTGCAGCAGTTGCTTTTTGCCTACAGGGCTGTACCACATCCCAATTTAGGGTTTTCACCATTTGAACTTGTGTATGGCCGTGAGGTTAAGGGGCCATTACAGTTGGTGAAGCAGCAATGGGAGGGGTTTACGCCTTCTCTAGGAACTAACATTCTAGACTTTGTAAGCAACCTACAAAGCATCCTCCGACACTCTTTAGCTCTTGCTAAAGAAACCCTCAAGGATGCTCAGGAAGAGCAAAAGCCTGGTCTGATAAACATTCCAGAGAACGGTCCTTCAAAGTAGGAGACCAAGTCATGGTCTTAAAGGTGCTCCAGGTCCATAAAATGGAAGCGTCGTGGGAAGGATCATTCACAGTCCAGGAGCACCTAGGAGCTGTTAACTATCTCATAGCATCCCCCACCTCCAACATAAAGCCTAAGGTATACCATGTTAATTCTCTTAAGCCCTTTTATTCCAGAGAATTAAAGGTTTTCCAGTTTACAGCCCAGGAAACAGATGACGCGGAGTGGCCTGCAGGTGTCTACTACGAAGGAAAAAGGAATGGTGGCGTGGAAGAGGTGAACCTCTCCATGACCCTTGGACGTCTGCAGCGACAGCAGATCAAGGAGCTGTGCACTAGCTTTGCGCCTGTGTTCTCAGTCACCCCAGGACTGACCGAACGGGCATACCACTCCATTGACACAGGTAATGCTCACCCAATTAGAGCCCCACCGTTCCGGGAGTCACCTCATGCCCAAACTGCTATAAAATGGGAGATCCAGGACATGCTACAGATGGGTATAATCCTCTAACAGTGCATGGGCATCTCCAGTGGTTCTAGTTCCCAAACCAGATGGGGAAATACGCTTTTGCGTGGACTACCATAAGCTAAATGCTGTAACTCGTCCTGACAGCTATCCAATGCCACCCACAGATGAGCTATTGGAGAAATTGGGACATGCCTAATTCATCTCTACCTTAAACTTAACCAAGGGGTACTGGCAAGTACCACTAGATGAACCCGCCAAGGAAAGTTCAGCCTTCGTCACCCAGGCCGGGGTGTATGAATTTAATGTGCTCCCTTTCGGGCTGCGAAATGCACCCGCCACCTTCCAAAGACTTGTAGGTGGTCTCCTAAGAGGACTGGGAGAATCTGCAGTTGCCTACCTCGATGATGTGGCCATTTTTTCTGATTCATGGGCAGAACATCTGGAGCACCTGGAAAAAGTCTTCGAGCGCATCAGGCAGGCAGGACTAACTGTTAAGGCTAAAAAGTGTCAAATAGCCCAAAACAGAGTGACTTACCTGGGGTACCAGGTGGGTCAAGGAATGATAAATCCCCTACAGGCCAAGGTAGATGCTATCCAAAAGTAGCCTGTCCCAAAGTCAAAGAATCAGGTCCAATCCTTCTTAGGCTTGGCCAGATATTATAGGCGATTTGTACCACACTATAGCCAAATTGCCGCCCCACTGATGGACCTAACAAAAAGAAACAGCCAAATGCAGTTCAGTGGACTGATGAGTGTCAAAAGGCCTTTAACTAGCTTAAGGCGACACTCATGTCTGACCCTGTGCTAAGGGCCCCAGACTTTGACAAACCGTTCCTAGTAACCACAGATGCGTCCGAGCGTGGTGTAGGAGCAGTTTAAATGCGGGAAGGACCGGATCAAGAATTCCATCCTGTCGTGTTTCTCAGCAAGAAACTGTCTGAGAGGGAAAACCACTGGTCAATCAGCGAAAGAGAATGCTATGCCATTGCGTACGCCCTGGAAAAGCTACACCCATACGTTTGGGGACGGCATTTCCAACTACAAACCGACCATGCTGCACTAACGTGGCTTCATACCGCCAAGGGGAATAACAAAAAACTTCTTCGGTGGAGTATAGCTCTTCAACATTTTGACTTTGAAATTCAACACATTTCAGGGGCTTCTAACAAAGTGGCCGATGCACTCTCTTGTGAAAGTTTCCCAGAATCAACTGATTAAAATCGTCCTTGAAATGTGAAAAATCTTGTAGTTTTTACCTAAGTAGTAGTTTATGTAAAGGTGCATGTGTTTTATTAATCTGTTTATTCTAAAGTTTAGAAAGAAATCACAGCCAGTGCGGTCCAACGCTGTCTGAGATTTGGGGGGCGTGTCATAAACAGATAGTTAAGGGTTAATGCCTCTTTTACCTGTAAAGGGTTAAGAAGTTCACCTAGCCTAGCTGACACCTGACCAGAGGAACCAATGGGAGGACAAGATGGTTCAAAGGGAAGGAGGGAAGTTCCCTTTGTCTAAGTCAGAGTTTCACTTTGGACCAGAGTGGGAAAGCTCCAGAATTCAGCCTCTTATTAAGTAGTGAGTATTAGTGAAGGAAATAAATAGGTTTATGTTTATTTCTTTATAACCTGTCTTGTGCAATTAGAAGAATCATCAAATTGGGTATTTGGGTATTCTTTGTGGAACTAAGTTTT
>NW_020673176.1:0-3766 GCF_002925995.2 Terrapene triunguis | reverse complement strand
CATCAGCTGAGATTTTCCCCCTTTGCACTTCAAACAACACATAGTGAATTAAATCTAAGCCTAATGTGCTAGTTAGTATTTGAATCAAGCAGTGTCTCACCCAGTTATATAGCACAAACAGGTTAGCTTTTTCAGGCCAGCACTTCCCGGCCAGTTCAGTCTTTTTCCTCTGGTACTTTCAGGTGTATTGTTGTAGGGAGAATGATGACCCTGTCATCATGTTGCATCAGATGGATAGAAAGTTAGCTTTATTGTCTGGCTCAACAGGTAGTGATCAATGGCTCGATGTCTAGTTGGCAGCCCGTATCAAGCAGAATGCCCCAAGGGTCAGTTATGGGGCCAGCTTTGTTCAACATCTTTATCAATGATCTGGATGATGGGATGGGTTGCACCCTCAGCAAATTTGCAGATGTCACTAAGCTGGGGGGGAGTGGTAGATATGCTGGAGGGGAGGGATAGGGTCCAGAGTGACCTAGTAAAATTGGAGGATTGGACAAAAGAAATCTGATGAGGTTCAACAAGGACAAGTGCAGAGTCCTGCACTTATGAAGGAAGAATCCCATGCACTGCTACAGGCTGGGGAGCGACTGGCTAAGCAGAAGTTCTGCTGAAAAGGACCTGGGGATTACAGTGCATGAGAAGCTGGATATGAGTCAACAATGTGCCCTCGTTGCCAAGAAGGCCACCAGCATGTTGGGCTGTATTAGTAGGAGCATTGCCAGCAGATCAAGGGAAGTGATTATTCCCCTATATTCGGCGATGGTGAGTCCTCATCTGGAGTAATGTGTCCAGTTTTGGTCCCCCCAGTACAGAAGGGATGTGGACAAATTGGAGAGAGTCCAGTGGAGGGCAACGAAATTGATTAGGGGGCTGGGGCACATGACTTATGAGGAGAGGCTGAGGGAACTGGGGTTATTTAGACTGCAGAAGAGAAGAGTGAGGGGAGATTTGATAGCAGCCTTCAACTACCTGAAGGGGGGTTCCGAAGAGAATGGAGCTATACTGTTCTCAACGGTGGCAGATGACAGAATGAGGAGCAATGGTCTCAAGTTGCAGTTGGGGAGGTTTAGGTTGGATATTAGGAAAAACTTTTTTACTAGGAGGGTGGTGAAGCACTGGAATGGGTTACCTAAGGAGGTGGTGGAAACTCCATCCTTAGAGGTTTTTAAGGCCCGGCTTGACAAAACCCTGGCTGGGATGATTTAGTTGGTGTTGGTCCTGCTTTGAGCAGGGGGTTGGACTAGATGATCTCCTGAAGTCTCTAATAGTCTTTGATTCTATTATTCTAAGCCAGGAAGCCATATAAAAGCAGCTGAGGTCTGGAAGGAGTGTTCCAAGGCAGGCAGGCAAGGCTGCGCATCATACAGCTTGTGGGCCCTAAAGCTCAGCTTCGAAGTCCTGAGGGATGAGACCATTGTGTGGCTTATTTCCTTAGCTTTCAGCTCCCTTTTGTTCCTCCTGGCTGGGAGCCTGTAGCAGGCAGTGTATAAACCCACATCTTGAATACTGCATGCAGATGTGGTCGCCCCATGTCAAAAATATATATTGGAATTGGAAAATGTTCAGAAAAGGGCAAAAAAATGAATGGGGGTATGGAATGGCTGCGTGTGAGGAGAGATTAATGAGACTGGGAGTTTTCAGCTTGAAAAAGAGACAACTAAGGTGAGATACGATAGAGGTCTATAAAATCATGACTGGTGTGGAGAAAGTAAATAAGGCAGTGTTATATATTCCTTCTCATAACACATGAACTAGGGGTCACGAAATGAAATTAATAGGCAGCAGGTTTAAAACAAACAAAAGGAAGTATTTCATCACCCAGTGCACATTCAAGCTGTGATGGGTTGGATCACAGAAAATCCCTTGGGAACTGCCAACTGATGTGCCGAGACTACCCCTGATCCTGTTTCCCTTTGCAACTTGGGAATTCAGTGCCCTGCCTGGTTTGAGCCAGACACGCTAGCTTGCTTCAAACCCAGACCCAAATCTGAACCACATCCCCTAAAAGCTGCAGGATTAACTGAAAACAGCTTAAGAAGTGTTCCTGTCTACAACACTCAGATGCCCAACTCCCAATGGGGTCCAAACCCCCCAAAAATTCTTTTACCCTGTATAAAGCTTATACAGGGTAAACTCATAAATTGTTCACTCTCTATAACACTGATAGAGAGATATGCACAGCTGGGTTAATTAATAAGTAAACAGTGATTTTATTAAATACAAAAAAGTGGGATTTAAGTGGTTCCAAGTAATGACAGACAGAACAAAGTAAATTACCAAAGAAAAGAAAAGTGATTACAGATGAAATCTCATCCTCAGAGATGTTCCAGTAAGCTTCCTTTACAGACTAGCCTCCTTCTGGTCTGGATCCAGCAGTCACTCCCACCCACTGTGATTATTGTCCTTTGTTCCAGTCTCTTTCAGGTATCCTTTGGGGTTGGAGAGGCTGTCTCTTTAGCCAGCTGAAGACAAAATGGAGGGGTCTCCCAGGAGCTTAAATAGACTTTCTCTTGTTGGTGGAGACCCCCTCCTCTCTCCTATCGAGAATTTAGCTCCAAGATGGAGTTTTGGAGTCACATGGGCAGGTCACATATCCATAGATTCATAGATTCTAGGACTGGAAGGGACCTCTAGAGGTCATCGAGTGCAGTCCCCTGCCCTCATGGCAGGACCAAATACTGTCTAGACCATCCCTGATAGACATTTATCTAACCTACTCTTAAATATCTCCAGAGATGGAGATTCCACAACCTCCCTAGGCAATTTATTCCAGTGTTTAACCACCCTGACAGTTAGGAACTTTTTCCTAATGTCCAACCTAGACCTCCCTTGCTGCAGTTTAAGCACATTGCTTCTTGTTCTATCCTTAGAGGCTAAGGTGAACAAGTTTTCTCCCTCCTGCTTATGACACCCTTTTAGATACCTGAAAACTGCTATCATGTCCCCTCTCAGTCTTCTCTTTTCCAAACTAAATAAACCCAATTCTCTCAGCCTTCCTTCATATGTCATGTTCTGTAGACCTTTAAGAATTCTTGTTGCTCCTAAGCAGTGCAGAGCAGAGCGGAAGAATGACTTCTTGTGTGTTGCTCACAACACACCTGTTAATGCATCGCAGAATCATGTTTGCTTTTTTTGCAACAGCATCACACTGTTGACTCATATTTAGCTTGTGGTACACTATAACCCCTAGATCCCTTTCTGACATACTCCTTCCAAGACAGTCTCTTCCCATTCTGTATGTGTGAAACTAATTGTTCCTTCCTAAGTGGAGCACTTTGCATTTGTCTTTATTAAACTTCATCCTGTTTACCTCAGACCATTTCTCCAATTTGTCCAGATCATTTTGAATTATGACCCTATCTTCCAAAGCACTTGCAATCCCTCCCAGTTTGGTATCATCTGCAAAGTTAATAAGCGTACTTTCTATACCAATATCTAAGTCGTTGATAAAGATATTGAACAGAGCCAGTCCCAAAACAGACCCCTGCAGATCCCCACTTGTTATACCTTTCCAGCAGGATTGGGAACCATTAATAACTACTCTCTGAGTACAGTTATCCAGCCACTTATGCACCCACCTTATAGTAGCCCCATCTAAGTTGTAATTGCCTAGTTTATTGATAAGAATATCATGTGAGACGGTATCAAATGCCTTACTAAAGTCTAGGTATACCACATCCACAGCTTCTCCCTTATCCACAAGACTCGTTATCCTATCGAAGAAAGCTATCAGATTGGTTTGACACGATTTGTTCTTTACAAATCC
>NW_020673175.1:0-1531 GCF_002925995.2 Terrapene triunguis | reverse complement strand
ACAATAGTTTAGACTCCCGAGGGCTGTAACAGTTTGGTCTAATCCAGGTTGTTGGGCTCAATGCAGGGGTGACTTTGATGGTGTCGGGGATTTCTTTTATCCGGGACGGCTCAGGTTTCGTCGTCCGGCCACGAAGAGACAGGCAACGACCAGCAAAGATCCAACTATCAAGCTATTTATTGTAGGCATGCAATACAATAGAGAACTACTACCCATCTCCATAGAACCAGCCCCCTTCCCCCTCTGCAGATGCAAACTGTCTTTATTAGCCACTTTGCCATGTCATCACTGTATTTTCCCAGCTATATTTTCCCAGCATACAAGAGAGGAACAAAGAACAACTGTTATATTTTGATAAGCTTCATGGTTAGACAAAGAAATACAAGTTACTTCAAAAAACGTCTGCAAGCAGTTTTCCCAGTCTCTGCAAGCATTCTCTTATCTAGCAAGATCAAGCAACCAAGCGCCTGACTGTTTCAGCTAGTATATTTTTTCAGTAGGCCTCGCTGATTGCTAAGCAGAACAGGTCATCAAGGCAAACTCATCAAATCCCCCCTTTGTTCCTAGAGGACCCACTAAGGGGACTCGAAGAACACAACTTAGATTACATGATAAAGTCGACTGACCTTAGGGGCTGTTTTGCATAATTGAGCAGTTATACAGCACCCACATTTTATAATTATATAAAGCAGTAGTAACCCACATATAAAAACAACAAACAATACACAAATGAGTCCACCAACTCCCCAGGCAACTATTCGTTGCCATTCCTTGGGGAATGGGCACCAGTATACTTCTTCTTGAATTTGAGCCGTAGGTCGCCCAAAGGGGTAGCAGTCCATTTGTCCTGAACAAGGAGGTTGTCTGCTTCTGGCTCACCCAGTTCGCGGTGGGGTGAACGTGCATGGCTCCCTCAAAGTCCGACGCCATCTGCTTCTGGGAAACTCTTTACCAGGTCGGGCTCCCTAGTGAGGCGCCGTTTGACTCTGGTATGATGAATCCAAGTGGGAAGTTCCTTGACCCGAACAGCAGTAGGGCTCACCAGGATAGTCTCGAATGGTCCTAGCCACTGGGGTTGAAGTGGAGTCTTTCGGTAAGTTTTGATCCACACTGGGTCACCTGGCAAAATAGAATGAACAGCTTCCCACAATGGTAAAGATTGAGACTGTGTTGAGTACTGTTGTAATGTTGTTAAATGCTGCTGCAATGCTCTTACATAAACTTCCGTTTCACAAGTCAGATCAGTGTCACTAGGCATTGAAACCAAAGAAGTAAAAGAAGGGGGTATATGTCCAAAAAGTATCTCAAAAGGTGCTAGCTTAGTCCTAGAATTCGGGGTAGTCCGGACAATATACAAAGCCAAAGGAAGAACTTTAGTCCATTTCATCTTAAGTTCCTTACACAACTTAGTTAGGGTGGTCTTTAGAGTTCCATTCATATGCTCCACCTGGCCTGAACTCTGAGGGTGCCAGGGGGCATGAAAAACCCATTTTGTCCCAACTGCTTCAGTGAGTTCTTTGCAAATTTTTGC
>NW_020673174.1:0-1001 GCF_002925995.2 Terrapene triunguis | reverse complement strand
TGGCTATTTCTGATCCAGGAAGACGGTGGGACCAGGTCTCATCAACGGGGAGGTGGCCACCCCGGCATGCACAAGGCTGAGCCAGCCAGTGTGGTGTACGTTGCAGCCTGCCCCTACTCACTTTTGCTTCATCTGTATGACATCCCCTGTATGTCATCTGTATGACAGGTCTATGGGGCTGGGGCTGTCCTGCATGCAATTAAGAAGGGTTATGCATAGGTTTTGCAAAGTTTCAGTTCCCTGCAAAAGGCACAGGGCAGGAAGCACAAAAAGAGCGGGAACCTACCAGGGGGAGTTGCCTAGCAACCAGAAGGGTATTTAGGGAAGCCGGTCTGGTGGCGGAGGGGTTTTTTTACTCTTTCTCAGGAGAGTGAGAAGGTGCCTGTCTGCTGAGCTGTGATTTTAAGCACAGTAGCAATCAGGATCTCTCTCTCTCTCCCTAACAGCAGGGATTAGCTGTCAGCCGGTGACAGCTGTTGATACCAGTAAGTGCCGTATTGTCGGGGTTTGTTGTTTTTGGGGAGCACACTTGCAGACACTCAGAGGTAGGCTCTTACTTGCAGCCAGGACGGCGCAAAGGGGTTAGGGTGGGAAACTAGTGTCAGGGACACTCACCTGAACTCGTGGGCAGCAGTACCTGTCGGAGGAGGCGTCTGATCCAAGAGTCAATCGTCCTGCAGTGTCGCCTGTGAAGGAGTTAAGGTAGAAGGTCTCCAGTCACCACCTTGTATGCTTGCCTGTGTGTTTGTTGGATTTAGGCTCTATTGTTATTCCTCTCCCTTCCCTTCCTCCCTTTGCATTCTCCCTTACTAATTAAAGGAACGTTTACACTTACACAGCAGTGTGGGTGGCATTCTTCCTAGGCAAACTGTGATAGACGGGTGCGGAGGGGACCTGCAAAGGATTAGTAACCTCTAGGGTGACCAGACGTCCCGATTTTATCGGGACTGTCCTGATATTTCCTTATTTGTCCCGCGTCTCGACCAATGTTAGGTTGGGAC
>NW_020673173.1:0-2616 GCF_002925995.2 Terrapene triunguis | reverse complement strand
GGGGGGGGGGGGGGGGGGGGGGGGGGGGGGGGGGGGGGGGGGGGGGGGTGTAGGCGCCAGGTAGGAGTTTGGGTGCGGGAGGGGACTCCAGGCTGTGCTGCCAACCAAACTTTCAACAGCCCAGTCGGCAGTGCCAACCGGAGCCGCCAGGGTTCCTTTTTGACCGGACGTTCTGGTTGAAAACCAGATGCCTGGCAGCCCTCCTGGGACTGGAGCCAGATGCAGGGCCGGCAGCTGGGGCTGTGGCTGGGGGCGGGACCGGAGCAGAACTGGGGGCAGGGAAGGGCTGGGTGGTGCTCCCTCTGCACCCCCATTGGGGCTGGCCCAGGCCCTGCTGCTCCCCCCCCCCCCCAAGGTTCCTCCATCCCCCCCTAAGGGAGCACGCCCCACACTTCGGGGACCTCTGAGCTAGGCTAACCTCCCCTGTCCATGCCAAAGGCCAAATCTGCAAGCAGAAGGGATCTTTAGACCACATTTTAATGATCAAAAGTGCCTCAATTCATTCTCCAATTTTACACCCACAAATACCCAGACTCTTTTATAGCACTTATTATTTGATGTCCATCTACCTGGTTACCCTCACACATCTGGTAGTCAGACACCTAATAAGTGCTATAAAATGTACCTGCTAGATTGATATTTCAAATGCATGTACAAAATCAGAGGGTGCTTCTGTAAAATCAGGACCTTCATAGATGAGTTACTAGGCAGGAATCCGCGCTACCAGTTTCGGATCTGGAGCCAAACGTCCGCAATATTTATTCTGATTTGGGAATCTGGAGTCGAGGTGCGGACTATTATAAAGAGGAGCCAGCTACACAATCTGGAGCTGATGCTAAACCCCTTGTAGTTTGAGGGGTCTGGATCTGGGATTTTAGTTTGGGCCCATCCCTAGTAATTACACACCTCAGAAAAAGTTAGTTCTGTCCTGGGTCCTTGAACTGTGCTCATACATTCTAGAACCAGTCTCCGGCAGCCCTGCCTGCTGCAGTGGGACCGAGACCCCCATGCACTGGAGCCGTAAACACCCTGCCTATTGTAACAGGGCAGAGCAAAGAGAAACCTCCTCAGCCCTCTCAGCTCCATGCCTCAGAAATAAAGCAATAAAAAGCCCCCTGCTCCACAGCGTCTATTTCCCTAGAGATGCTGTTGGATGAGCTGCAATTGCTTTTTGCCCACTGCAGTGCACTGAGAGGGGATTTGCACTGAGAGGTTGCTTGACAAGCCAGAGAGCCGAGAGGGTGTGGGTGGAGGGAGGCTCTGGTGGCCAGTCAGGCTGTGAGTGTGTAACCCTGGCTGTGCCGAGCTCTGACACTCCCCGGGAGGAGCGCTTTCCCCAGCTCCACTCTCCTCATCTCCTGCCAGGAAGCACAACGGAAATGGAGAGATGAGAACGCACAGGGGGGACCCTTCACATTGACTGCACCCCACCTCTCTGCCTGCACCTGCGGACAAACTCCACACAAACCATGAGGAAGAGCCTCTTCACCGTGCCTCCTAGCATTGCTTTGTCTTTGATTTAAATCTTTACTCACTTCCACAAGGGGCCATGGAGCAGCAATATCTCTCCAAACTCCACCCCACAGTGGATTACGGAGCAGGAGTGTTTCTTCTGATCATAGGTGAGTTCTCCCTCCTCAGTCACCGATGCTTGTTTAGGGAACAGGAACTGCCAGATTGAATCAGACCCATGGTCCATCTAGTCCAGTCTCTGATAGTGGCCAGTACCAGAAGCTTCAGAGGAAGGTGCAAGAATAGGCAGATGGGATAATCTACCCCTGTCTCCCACCCCCGGTTTCATCCTAGTCTCTAATAGTTAGAGATTGGCTTGAGCCCTGACGCGCAATGTTTACTATCCCTTACAGAATTTGTTGCCCATAATTTTGATAATTAACTTTTGCCAGCAGACGTTCTCCTCTGCAGAACCAAGATTGTAAATCACCTGCCTTCATTTCAGCATCCCGGTGCTGGAGTTCTATGGGTCACTTTGACGATCAAAAAAAGAGAGGTAGTTTTGTGGGGGTCTGTACAGGACAGCATCTTTGGTCTGATCCTAGAGTTGCTTTGGGGTATCATTTCTTCTTAAGAACAGCTCTGCTTTAATAGGACAAGCTTGTATAAAAGGGTGAGAGGCTTTTCAAATAGCATGTGAGTTTTGTATAGGCTATTTGTATATTGTATATTGGCTATTTGTGTTTTTGAAGGTAGATTTACAATGAAGTACAGTACATGGGTACATATATGCCACGCAGAGTGTGGCTTCAGCTCAGGATCCTTATTACTTGTGGGCTTCTTGCATGCTTCCGAATAGCATCTTAGTGATCTGTTTGTTAAGGCTGGGATTTTTCCAAAGAGCCTAAGGGTGTTAAGCACCCAACTGTCACTGAATTTCAATAGGATTTGACTGCCTTGCTCCATTAGGCTCAGGAAATCCCAGTCTAAATTCCTAGCCACACAATAGGTGAGAGAGGGAAATAGCTAGTCAAGGTGTATTTTGATAATTAAAATGTGGTCTAAAGATCCCTTCTGCTTGCAGATTTGGCCTTTGCCATGGACAGGGGAGGTTAGCCTAGCTCAGAGGACCCCGAAGTGTGGGGCGTGCTCCCTTAGGGGGGG
>NW_020673172.1:0-1106 GCF_002925995.2 Terrapene triunguis | reverse complement strand
AAACACAACAGTACAGGAGCCCAGGCCCTCTGGAGCAGGGGCTGGGCAAACACAACAGTACAGGAGCCCAGGCCCTCTGGAGCAGGGGCTGGGCAAACACAACAGTACAGGAGCCCAGGCCCTCTGGAGCAGGGGCTGGGCAATCAGCAGTTCAGGAGCCCAGGCCCTCTGGAGCAGGGGCTGGGCAAACACAGCAGTTCAGGAGCCCAGGCCCTCTGGAGCAGGGGCTGGGCAATCAGCAGAGTCTTCGCTCAAGCCCTTTGGGGCAGGGGTTGAGCTGACAAGCAGTTAAAGGGGCCCAGGCCCTGGGTCAGGGCGGGGCACAGACAGTCTTTGCTCAAGCCCTTTGGGGCAGGGGGTTGAGCCGACGAGCAGTTAAAGGGGCCCAGGCCCTGGGTCAGGGCGGGGCACAAACAGTCTTTGCTCAAGCCCTTTGGGGCAGGGGCTTGAGCCGACACGCTGTTCAGGGGTTCAGGTTCCTACCTGAGCGTTGGGTGAGGGGGAAGCCTGCCACCCGTGAGTGGGGGTGGCAGGGGGGGACGCAGGCCCACCCACTCCACTGCGTCCCGGCCCGGGGCCCTAGCAGCGATTGCTGTCGCTGCCGGTCAGTGGGGTGTCCTGACCGAAACACACTGACATGGGTTCACAGGCCTCTGCAGCCTGACCTGGGTCGGCTACCCCCGGGCCACTTCCGTGTTCCCCCTCGGGGCTTACCTCGGCGGCAGTGCTGGGTTCGGGCCAGTCCAATAGCATCGGCTCCTCGGGAGCGGGGCTTGGGGGCTGGTCCGGCAGTTCTTCCCCAGGATAGCTGGCACAGGGCAGACTCGGCTCCTCGTCAGGGCCGTTGGTCTGGGGCAAGCTGGGCCAGTCCCTCTCAGGACAGCTGGCCCGCGGCAGGCTGGGCCAGTCCTCCTCGGGGTGCCGAGTCCGTGGCAGGCTGGGCCAGTCCTCCTCGTGATGACGGGTCCGGGGCAGGCTGGGCCAGTCCTCCTCAGGATACCTGGCGAGAGGGAGGCTTGACCGGCGTGGGGCGTTAGCAGGCGGCTCGCGGCCTGCGGCCGCCTCCCAAGCGGGAGCTCGGCCCGGGACGTCTGCTCTCTCCGGCG
>NW_020673171.1:0-1923 GCF_002925995.2 Terrapene triunguis | reverse complement strand
AGAGGAGGGAGCCTAGTGCTGCTGCATGAGCATCTCCTCCTCCCTCCGGCCAGTGGGCAGCCCCTGGGTCTTCAGGACACCACCTGACTGTGCAATGTAGCACAAAGAGGCTGACCAGGGTACAGTATGGAGTGTAGCACACAATCCTGTACAGTTGTGAGCTCTGAGCCAAAGTCCTGCACTCAGGAGTGAATCCCACTGACGTCTCTGGGACGACGCAGATGAAAATGAGGGCACCATGTGGCCCCCAGAGTGTAACTAAGTAATATAAATGAAAACTTACCCCTTTCCTGTTTAAGTTTCCCTGCCAAATAAAAACAGTTATTTCACTGTGTGCATAGTTTTCAGACTGGACACAGATCTATCATTTCTATTGTGGATTCTTGTGAGCAGTTGAACTCAATGTCTGAGTCACAGTGTTCAAATCAGCTTCTGAAGGTTTCCACTGTTTAAGAGGAAATGTGACCTGCCATTAGTTTCAGTCCTATATCTTGGAAACAACATCTCTGTATAAATCAATGTGTTGGGTTTGAACTATGAAACTTTAATTTAGATTTTGAGTGACCTCAGAAATCACCTCTTTCCCAGGGCAATGTCCCAGCAGCTGCAACTAGTTGAAATGCCCATCAAATCTGAGAATTGTTGATATTAAAGACATACTGAAACTTCGCCTTTTCTCCCAGGTGTTTGTCTGGGGAAGAGGAATTAGTAGGTGGTATTGGGTGGTGGGATGAACTTGGAAGAGGAGTGCAGGGGGGGAGGGCAGTTGGGTGATTTCTTATGTTTGATGTTTTTTCCCTTCTGTATGCTTTACCAAATATCGTGCAAGCCACAGAGTTCTAGATGAGTTCATTTACAGTAATTATCACTAATATACTTGTAATTATTCAGAAAATTATTCAGAAATTATATACTTGTAATTATTCAGAAATTCAGGCACACTTCTCCTCTTCCCTCCAAGGCCTCTCTCTGCTCCTCAGGGTCGAAGAGAAGAGAAGAAGAGGGAGTTTAGCACTGCTGCATGAGCATCTCCTCCTCCTCCCTCCTGCCAGTGGGCAACACCTGGGTCTGCAGAACACCATTTGACTGTACAATGTAGCACAAAGAGGCGGACCAGGGTACAATATGGACTGTAGTGCACTCAGTTGTGAGCTCTGAGCCAAAGTCCTGGACTCAGTAGTGAATCCAGCTGAAGTCTCTGGGATGGTGCAGATGAAAATGAGGGCACCACTTGGCCCACAGAGTGTAACTAAGTAATATAAATGAAAACTTACCCCTTTTCTCATCAAGTTTACCTGCCAAATAAAAACAGTTATTTCACTGTGTGCAAAGTTTTCAGACTGGACACAGATCTATCATTTCTATTGTGGATTCTTGTGAGCAGTTGAACTCAATGTCTGCATGTAACCTTCTCTTCACCATCAAGGACAAGAAAGGGATGGTGGCCTGAGCCTGGAGCAGTTTAGCAGCCGCCTGTTCAGACACAAAAGCTCCTGCATTTCCTATTGCAATTGAACTGGAAATAGATGAAGTTAGTAGGAATGAGCCCGAGCCACAGTGTTCAGATGAGATTCTGAAGATTTCCACTGTTTAAGAGAAAATGGGACCTGCCATTAGTTTCAGTCCCATATCTTGGAACAGCCTCTCTGTGTAAATCAATGTGTTGGGTTTGAACGATGAAACTTTAAAATAATTTAGATTTTGAGTGACCTCAGAAATCACCTCTTTCCCAGGGCGATGTCTCAGCAGCTGCAACTAGTTGAAATGCTGAGCTAACAATTGCCTGGATTTAATACGGAAGGGGCTGGATACTGCTCAATTTTGGTGAAGGACCCTCAGCTTCAGCAGTTGCTTCCCTTTTCACCCATCAAAGCCCAGAATTGTTGATATTAAAGACATACTGAAACTTCGCCTTTTCTCCCA
>NW_020673170.1:0-6077 GCF_002925995.2 Terrapene triunguis | reverse complement strand
AGGCTGACGCTGGAGACTGCAGAGGGGCCTGCAGTAGATTAACCAAGCATAAGAAAGAATTGTTCATGGTTCAGGGAGTGCGAGCCCTAAGCTAACCTTACGGTGTGTCGTGGCGGCAGAAGTGGCAGCTGCTACTTTAACAAGCAGGGGCAACTCCTGGAAACTGCCTCAAATGCTCCTGGAAGCTGGATGAACTATAAATGTGTTTGTGGATGACATGAATGAAAAGATCCCACTCAGAGATGGGTAGAGCCAAAGTGAAGGCAGCTCCTGCGTGTGCTATTCGACACCAAAAGGATGGGTGGGGTTTGCATTCCTTTGGCTTAAACTATATAACAGTCTGGCATCCCCCATCTTCCTTTCGCTACCCAAGTCCCCACCATAGTTCAAGTGATGTTGGTCCTCACCCAGGGCACATCATTCTGCTGTTTTTTCTTTGGAGGCGAGAGGGCTGATGGTTCAGCCCAAAAACTTGAGGTTCTCCCAGGGGTCAGAACCATCTGCATAGGGGCCTTATGCCTCTGCACTGCCTCAGTGGCTCCCTAGCTCTGTCCAGTGCCATGGAGCCGGGGCCTCCTGCTAGACTCTGCACTTAGTTTTGGAAAACTCCCTAGAGGGCAGAGGCACTATGGAGGTGGTGAGCAGAAAAGTCAGTTGTGATAATCGTGGGGGACGATGTGTATCACCCACGTCTGTATTGCCTTGTGCCTGGGCCATGTGTTGCATACCCTGCATTTTCACATAGTAACTTACATCCTGGTGACTTGGTCCATCCACAGCGAACACGGTTAATTATAAGGCTACTTTATGTTTCCCCAGCACCTTCCCTTCAAAGATCTCAAAGCACTTTGCAATCATTAATTAAGACTCACAATATCCTTTTGGAAGTGTAAGCAGAGTCTGAATGAGTTCTCCCCTGACATCTAGTGATGAGCTGTGGAAGAGGACTTCAGGAGCTGATCTCGTTTGCATGGGCACACCCACCATGTCTAGGTGCTCAGCAGGATGGGATTGCTTGCCCAAATGGTCACTTTTGGCTGGTGTGGATCCCCAGTCACCTTGTTATTGGGGCAGGAATAAAGGGTTGTTATCCTTGTTGTGTGAATCAAGGGCAGCAGAACTGTACTTGGCATTTCCTGATTGAGGGACTCACCCTCAACTGAACACCACTCGCTAGGCAGGGGACATGGGTTCCAAAGCCCAGTGAGTTAAGAGATGGGCTCTTAGGCAGAGCCCACACCACCAGGTACAGGCGCCTGAGCTCAGAGAAAGCAGCAGCGAGCTGGGGCATTGAGGCTGACGCTGGAGACTGCAGAGGGGCCTGCAGTAGATTAACCAAGTAGAAGAATAAGCTGTTCAGGGAGTGCGAGCTTGTACCTGGTACTTGTACCTGGTGGTGTGGGCCCTGCCTAAGGGCCCCAGACACCATTTGACTCTTCCTTTCTCCACTGTGTAATAAAAGAGCTAATTTAGACTCAATTGAGAGTCTTGTTACACGCTGTAGAGCTGAAATCGCTGATATCTAGGTTTAAGTATTAGACCTGCTTTGGGATGGTGTCTGTGATGCAAGAGACTGTCCAGTGTGCACCAGCAGTGAGGCTCCCCCACTAATAGCTGAAATGACTGAGGGCTGTGTTAAGTGGTGGGCACGGAAGGCGCGGCGAGTGGCCAGCAGGGCGGCTGGTGGAGAGGCACAGCCAGCAGGGCGGCTGGCGGAGAGAGCCAGAGCGGAGCTGTGCAGAGCGGGGCGGTGAGTGAGTGCCCGAGCAGCGGAGCAAGTAATGTGCCTCCTTTCCTCTCCCACCCAACCCAGGGTGGAAGATGAACTCTGCAGGTGCACCTCTGAACTCTGGGTCTGCACTGTCCAAGGATAGTGAATGTGAGTGGGGTGCAGAGAAGGGACGGGCACGTTAAAGGGACTTTTGGGTTGCTGGACTTAAGAACCTGAAGGGAAAAGGACACTGCCCAATTTACTTTGGGGTGGGTCTTTTGCTCATGGTTTATGTTTGAGCCCTGTTTGCGGTGTTTCCCCAAATTAATGCTGAGTTACTTCCCTCTTTTTATTAAACGTTTTTTTGCTACACTCAGACTCTGTGCTTGCGAGAGGGGAAGTATTGCCTCTTAGAGGTCCCCAGGGGGTGGTGTGTAATTGTCCCAGGTCACTGTGGGGGCTCGAGCCGGTTTTGTGTTGTATTGTTGAAAGGGAACCCCTAGATACTGAACCCAGCCCTGGTTGCTGCCAACTCTGACTGGCAGAAGGGTTACAGAAGCTTAAATTGATTATATGACAAAAGGAAGACGACAGCCACCCAGAGTGGTGAAAGAGTAGTCCATTGGTTAGGGCACTCGCCTCAGTCTTGGGAGACCAGGGTTCAAGCCCTTCTCTGCCTTAGACTTCCTGTGTGACCTTCAGTAAGTCACTTAGCCTCTCCGTGCCTCAATTCCTCATCTGTAAATGGGGATAAAAGCAGCGCCCTACCTCGCAGAGGTGTGGTGAAGCTAAATACAATGAACATTTGGAGGTGCTCAGATAGTATGGTAATGGGGCCACATGCATATCTCAAACTGTAAGCTCCTTGCAGAAAGGGTGATGCTATGCTTTGTACACTCTGAGCACAGTCCAGAAATATCAAACACTATCACAAGTGACCTTGGAATTATTAATAATACTTCACACTCCTGCAGCAGCCACCTAGTCTAAGTGAGGGCCTTAGAAGGAGTCTCTCATTGTGCTATTTTTATGTGAAGATTTCAAACTGTTTTATAAAGGTGGATAATTGTTATTATCTCTGCTTTACAGATGGGAAACTGAATCACAGGGAGGTTAAATTACTTGCCTAATGCCACCCAGGGAGTTAGTGGCCAAGCTGGCAGTAGAAACCGTGTATCCTGACTGCCAGTCATGTGCTCTGACCATTAGACATATTGCTTCCAAATATATGTTCATGCTGACAAAGCTGCATTTGCTCACATGAGCCATTGCCTCCAAATGAATGTTTCTGCCCAGGTTTCGAGGCTGCTTTGATATTTTGGCCCTGCATTTCCCATCACAGTTCTCCTTTTCCTCAAAGCCACTCACCAGCAGGTACTCACGTTCCGAATCCACCCAGCTCTCCCCCCCGATGAAATCACTGGACAGTGATGAAAAGCAGAAGCCCCAAGCCCGCCTGACATCATGGATTGAATTTCCTTTTATATTGCCGCATAACAGGAATAGTGCATGCTTCATAACGTTGGCTTTCTCTGAATAGTTAACAAACCTCACCACTTTCCTTTCCAAATGCAAGGAGCATGTCTTTTACCTGCCTTTTCTAACACAAAGGAGCATATACATTTAAAAAAAAAAAGCTCCCCCCAAAACCCCCTACCAAAACACTCCATTGGGGAGAGGATGAACCACGTGATAGGTATCAGTCTCTTCCCTTAATGCTCTGCAGGAAGGCACTCAGATACCATGGTGATAAGGTTGTGATTAAAAACCTGTATAGAATAGAACTATTGCACTTGGGAACTTTCCTTCTAAAAAACATTGTAAAGTCTAGCTTTAGCCAGAAACAGGTCTAAAAATCACACTTTCCAACACCTCAACTCTCCTACTTTTCCTGCAAAAGCTTTCTCCTCTGCAGCTCATCTAGTCGTGAACAGCAACAAACATTTTATCTTCCTTGCCTGCCCCTCTTAATTTCTCCCCACTGCTCTATCATTTCTTATTTCACCCATGTAACCACATTATTTATTAGCTTTATAAAGCACATTCTGGAATACTGTTTGCATGAAAGTGCTCTGCAGAATGAAGCTATTTTTACTGGGGGAGCCATAAAAGCGTATGACTGTTAGCACTGGAGAGTAAATACAGCTATAGAATCATAGAACTGGAAGGGACCTCGAGAGCTCATCTAGTCCAGCCCCCTGCACTCAAGACAAGTATTATCTAGACCATCCCTGACAGGTGTTTGTCCAACCTGCTCTTAAAAATCCCCAATGATGGAGATTCCACAACCTCTCTAGACAATTTATTACAGTGCATAACCACGCTGACAGTTAGGAAGTTTTTCCTAATGTCCAACCTAAACCGACCCTGCTCCAATTTAAGCCCATTGCTTCTTGTTCTATCGTCAAAGGTTAAGAAGAACAATTTTTCTCCCTCCTCCTTGTAACAACCTTTTATGTACTTGAAAACTGTTATCATGTCCCCTCTCAGTCTTCTCTTCTCCTGATAAACCCAATTTTTTTTAATCTTCCCTCATAGGTCATGTTTTCTAGACCTTTAATCATTGTTGTTGCTCTTCTCCGGACTTTCTCCAATTTGTCCACATCTTTCCTGAAATGTGGCGCCCAGAACTGGACACAATACTCCAGTTGAGGCCTAATCAGCGTGGAGTTGAGTGGAAGAATTACCTCTTGTGTCTTGCTTACAATACTCCTGACCAGAAGGACTGAAGAGAACACTGGATTCAACTCTGCCTTGTGCATCATCAACAAAACATGCCAGCCAAAATCTGGATTGCAGGATCTTTGCTACCAGTGATGGGGTAAAAGGCAGAAAGAACTCTAGATTTTCAGATACTAGGTGGAGTTTGGAGCCCTGAGAGTTATGGGGGGAAAATCACCTTTTGGCTTATAAATTGAGCAAATTTGATCTGGAGTCATTGAAAGAATGCAAATATGTCATGTCCAGAGAGCCACTTTTCAGAATATTTCAAAGTAAAATGAATGTAGTACTTGCAGGTTGGATAGCTAGGGAAGTGAAAGGGCTTTGTTTGTTCCTAGGACAAGTACAGTAAAGGCAGCAGAAGCTGTATCTATTTCTACACGTTGCCCTCCCCTTGTCATCCGTCTCTAGTTGTGAGGGTTTTGTTTGTTTCCAAAGTGGAGATCTTTGGCTTTCTGATGCATAGAGGTACTGATTTCCTCTCAAGACGATTTAGGTTGGTTTGGGTCAAAAAGAAGAGTTAAAATGGTTGGAGTGGACAACTGCCCCTTTATTTTTTTGATGGTTTGTGAAGACAATTTTTGGGGGGTATTTTGCAAATACCACTCAAAAGCAATGGGGTAGGGGGGAAGAGAGAGAGGTGACCAAGTGAGGGAGGGCAGCATCTCTGATCAGGCTTGTGTGTGCTTCATCCTTTTCTTGCCAGTGGCTTTATCTTTGGGATTTTCTTTACATCAGTGGTTCTCAACCAGGGGTACATGTACCGTTGGTGGTACGCAGAGGTCTTCCAGGGGGTACATCAACTCATCTAGATTCATAGATTCTAGGACTGGAAGGGACCTTGAGAGGTCATCGAGTCCAGTCCCCTGCCCGCATGGCAGGACCAAATACTGTCTAGACCATCCCTGATAGACACTTATCTAACCTACTCTTAAATATCTCCAGAGATGGAGATTCCACAACTTCCCTAGGCAATCTATTCCAGTGTTTAACCACCCTGACTGTTAGGAACTTTTTCCTAATGTCCAACCTAGACCTCCCTTGATGCAGTTTAAACCCATTGCTTCTTGTTCTATCCTTAGAGGCTAAGGTGAACACGTTTTCTCCCTCCTCCTTATGACACCCTTTTAAATACCTAAAAACTGCTATCATGTCCCCTCTCAGTCTTCTCTTTTCCAAACTAAACAAACCCAATTCTTTCAGCCTTCCTTCATAGGTCATTTTCTCAAGACCTTTAATCATTCTTGTTGCTCTTCTCTGGACCCTTTCCAATTTCTCCACATCTTTTTTGAAATGCGGTGCCCAGAACTGGACACAATACTCCAGCTGAGGCCTAACCAGAGCAGAATAGAGCGGAAGAATGACTTCTCGTGTCTTGCTCACAACACACCTGTTAATACATCCCAGAATCATGTTTGCTTTTTTTGCAACAGCATCACACTGTTGACTCATGTTTAGCTTGTGGTCCACTATAACCTATAGATCCCTTTCTGCTGTATTCCTTCCTAGACAGTCTCTTCCCATTCTGTATGTGTGAAACTAATTTTTTCTTCCTAAGTGGAGCACTTTGCATTTGTCTTTGTTAAACTTCATCCTGTTTACCTCAGACCATTTCTCCAATTTGTCCAGATCATTTTGAATTATG
>NW_020673169.1:0-1729 GCF_002925995.2 Terrapene triunguis | reverse complement strand
GGGTGACCACCCATCCCTGATATCAAGGGCCTGTCTCTTATTTCATTAATTTGTCCCTTAGGGTGACCACCCATCCCTGATATCAAGGGCCTGTCTCTTATTTCATTGATTTGTCCCTTAGGGTGGCCACCCATCCCTTATTTAAAGGGACGTCCCTTGACCACTGTCAGCATTAAATTGGTGATGATTGCATTGTATATTTGAGGGCAGTAGGAATTAACACTTGAGAGAAAAGTGCATGATGTGCTACGGGAAATGGTGTTTGCCTAAAATATCCTTGAAAATAAAGAATTGCCCCTTATTTTTCATGTGGTCTTCCCTTGTTTCCATCCAGCAAAAGTGATCACTCTGCTTGTTGGTCAGAAGAAGCTAGGCAGATAGGGGGTTTAAAGTTCCTGTCTGTGTAACTGTAACAGAGCATGGCTGTGGACACACACGTCACAGTCACCGGTGGGGATCTGAAGTGGGAATTTCAGCCCTGAAATCACAAGCTCCTACCCCTTGCCTTAAAGCAGTAACTGCTTTGAGCTGCGAGCCATGAGCTAGTTGTTCGTGACTGGGCCTGGCCACTAGGGGGACATGATCGCATAGACTCATAGACTTTAAGGTCAGAAGGGACCATTATGATCATCTAGTCTGACCTCCTGCACAACGCGCCAAGCCAATGTATGAAATAACCACATAAAGCCAACCAGAGGGGGCGTGTCTGAGCACTGCCCTTGTCTCCTCCAGCTCTGCTTTTCCGTGGTGGTGCCCTGAGGTTTCTCCTCTGCAATTCTTTCGATAGGATGCGCAGAGAGCCAAGTGGCTGCAGGTTTGTCAGCTAGTGGCCATGAGGCAAGTCCCTAGGATGAGCAGGCAGGAGATGGGGAAGCTGAGGCTGGAGGAGAGAGAAGTCCCATCAGACTCCAGTCTCCTGTTCAGATCAATCAGCAAATGACTATGAAAGCCTGTGGGATTTGGGCAAAGACAGCTGGTGGAATTAAAAAACAACAAAACACAAACTAGGGACAAGGGATCATGTCTCAGACATTCTAAATGAGGCCAAGACACATGGGCCAGCCTCTCCATGGGTAGCTGTAGCCATTTCGGTTTAAGGGCAATGGACCAAATTCATCCCTGCCGTTAAGTGGGTGCCCATCTCATTCAATGAAGGACCAGATCCCCCTCTGGTGCACATTGGTGTTGCTCTATGGGAAAGAGCTCCAGGGGGAGTAAATCAGTGTAGCTTCATTCTTTCTTTCTCTTTCTTGTGTAGCTGCTCTTAAATTAAAAGAGGAGAAAAGAAAGGCAATGGCTCTCCCACCAGGAGCACTTGTATCAATTGGATTGTCAGTGTGGGGCAGTGTGGGATGGCTCCTGGAGGCCAGTAACAGTCGACGTAGGCAATGCAGTGTCTACAGTGACACTGTGTCGACCTAACTACATCGCCTGTGACACGACACCACTTGAGAAGGAGGTGTTCTTATGTCAGCGTAGAGAGGCACTTATGTTGGCCGGAGCCGAATTTAAGTGAAGACACTTCCACACCCAGGTTGACGCAAGGCTGCTTATGTCGACCCAACTGCATAGTGTAGACCAGTCCCTGGTGTGGTAACACTCAACTCCTGTTATCATGGGACAGACTAAGCATGTGAGTGAGGAAGTGGCTGCTGTGGCGTGTAGAGACTAATGAAAACTACAGTTACGGTGCTGGTCCACACACCAAGCAGGCGCGCAGCCTTAACAT
>NW_020673168.1:0-3217 GCF_002925995.2 Terrapene triunguis | reverse complement strand
AATTAAAAGAATTTATATGAACTGAATTTTTCTGGTTTTTATACTTGTGTAGTCATTTAATTTTAACAAAAACACAGTTACAAACAATTTGAGTTCAACTATACACTGTAATGAAAAACTTTAGTGTCTTCCAGTTTCTCATAAATTAAAAGAATTTATATGAACTGAATTTTTCTGGTTTTTATACTTGCATAGTCTTTTAATAAGTCAGTGAAATCTAAATTTTTTGCAATAGTACTTTCAATTGAAATTAATGCCAGTCCTGACATACGATTTTGACACATGGTGGACCTCAAATAATTTTTTAGTAATTTCAGTTTTGAGAAACTGCGCTCACCAGAAGCCACTGATACTGGTAATGTTAAAAGAATGCGTAATGCTATAGCAGTGTTTGGAGTGAAAAAATCATTTCTTGCTATAAATTCTAATACTTTTAGAGGAGAAGTTTTAGGACTTATTAGCTCAGATAAAGCTATTAATTCATCATACAATTCTACTGCATCAATGTCAGCAGTGTTATCAGTACTGAGCGCTAAATGTAGGTCTTGGCACTGCTTCATGAGGTCTTCTTTGGAAAACTGATTTTTAATATTTCCAATATCGTATAAAAATTTGAAAGTTTCACAATGACCATGCAACTGACCAAATCTTTCTTCAATGGAAGTTATAGCTACATCCAAAATACAATAGAAACATTCAACTTTAAACCTTTCGTTTGGATCGAGAATAGGATCATCATGAGCCTCATAACAAAACTGTCTTGTTTTTTTCCGAGGACGAATGAATTTTTGAGGTGCAAATGTTGGTTCAAAATCAAGATCCTCTGCTATTGTTGTTGCTTCTTTGACAGTTTCTTCAAATCCTTCATCTGAACGGTATTTTGTTAAATATTCCAGCGTTTTATTCAAAATCATCTTTGCCTCGGATATGTCTATGGTTATGTTCTGCATAACTTTGCTGGTCAAATTAATTTGATTTAGAATATTGTGCCAAATAACCGTGCAACATGAAAATTGAAACTGCATCATTTTCTGAGCCAATGTTTCAGCTTCATGTCAAAATGAAGGATCATACGACAAGTCCTGGCTTATTTCGAATAGTGCATCGTAAATCTCTCCTGATGAATATCGGAATGGTCTAATAGCTTCTATCCTGCTTTCCCATCTAGTTTGACTCAGAGGTTTAAGTGTGAGTTTTTGTTCAAGATGCTTCTTCAAGACTGCCCAACGGTGTGTGGAAGCACTAAAAAAGTTGTAAATTGCTTGCACTGTGGTAAAATATGAAACGGCATCTTTAGATGATTTGGCGGCATCACTGACAACCAGATTGAGCGAATGCGCATGGCAAGGAATGAAAAAAGCTCGATTGTTTAAATTCAATATTCTTTTCTGTACACCTGCATGTCGTCCTCGCATGTTTGAGCCGTTATCGTACCCTTGGCCACGCATATTTTCTAAAGGTATTCCATAGTGTTCCAATCTCTGTAGAATTACATCTGTGAGGGCTTTTCCAGTAGTTTCATTCACTGGTATAAATTCTAGAAAGTGTTCACAAATTTTCACTTCCGCATTTTCATCAATTTTCAGAAATCGTAAAACTATTGACATTTGCTCGGTTTTGCTCAGATCTTGAGTACAATCAACTATAATTGAGTAATATTTGGCATGTTTCAAATTCGATAAAATTTCATTACGCACTCCATTAGAAATTAATTCTATTATCTCATTTTGTGTATTTTTACCCAAATAATGGGTGTGAATCTCTCCATCTTTCACTCTTCGTACATGCTCAGCCATAACATTATCAAATTTTGCCAATAACTCAACCAATTTTAAGAAATTTCCATTGTTGTTCTCATATAAAATATCCGAGGCTCCACGGAATGCGAGGCACTGTTCGGCTAGGAAATTAATGATTGCCAGTAAACGTTCCAACACTGCTTGCCAACGTAGAATTTCTGAATTTAGTTGACGTTGCTGTACCGCATCGATTGTTGTACCGGTACGTAATCTGTTTGACAGCTCAATCCAATTTGTCAATGAGCGTAAATGATTTTTTGATGTTTCATGTTCTTTCAAATGCTGATGCAAATTTCGCCAGTCATTAAAACCTGCAGTTGCCAGAAAAATGTCCGAGTTACCGAACAGTTTGCAGCAAAAACAAAAAACTACATCTTTGGTCTGTGAATACACTAACCACGATCTATTAATTTGTTCCCCATTTTTCATTTTTTTCTTCATACTGGATGGCATAAATCGACGATTTGACTCATTAAATGGATATTCAAATGTAGGATCTAGTTTGGAAGGACCTTATTTCACAATAATAATTCGCATTGTATCAGTAATTATTGTCGGCCATGTACTTGGATCCGATCCTATGTCAGTCTCTCCACCTTCCAATAATTGTTCTTCAGTTTTAGATTTGGATAACAGTTCTTCATTTCTGGACTCTTCAGCTGAAGTAGTAAATCTTTGGATGGATTGTGATTGTTCATCTTTATCAGTTAGTGAAGATAATCTTTGGTCAGATTGTTGTTCATCTTTATCAGTTGATAAAGGTAATCTTTGGTTGGATCGGTCTTCATCAGTTGATGAATAATCACCTTCAGTGCATTGCTTAGAGCTTTCTCCTTGATTGTCGACTTTTTTAAAATACTTTTTTGAAGTATGAGATAGTTTTTCTAATTCTTTTTGCCGTTTCTCTCTTTGTTGCCGGTAAGCAGCACCAGAAAGTCGTTTTCATTTTTGTCCCGGCATTTTAGCCCTATAACCACTGGCACCGACGCGAAATGGAAATTAGCGCGAATGGCGCCGATAGGGCAGCACAGTACACACACGTAATCGTGATTTGAGTGACCGTGTCACAACATGACATGATATTTTTCACGTCACATTCCTATTGCACTACTGTACTTGCCGTAGATAAGGCGCTAGTCATTGGGGCAAGAGAGCTCCCCACGAGCTCGGATACACACTGGACCCAGCCCTGCTGGTGTTTTCCCAGCGCTGAGGTCGCCCAGCTGGGAGCCCGAGGGGCATGTAATGGAGAGAGCTCTGTGGCTGGAGGAGCCAAGGAAGAGGTGCTGGGCTTGCTGGACAGATGCTGCTCCTCTCTGCCAGGTCGCTTGCCCTCTGCAGGGGGGGAGGCAGAAGGAGACTCCAGGCACCGGCACCCTGAGGCCACCCTGCTGGGAGCCCGAGGAGCATGCAATGGA
>NW_020673167.1:0-1517 GCF_002925995.2 Terrapene triunguis | reverse complement strand
AGGCTTTATTGATAAATACGCAGACCCATAGACACCGGGAGAGCTGCACCCTGCCCGGCCCCGCCCAGCGCCCGGCCTGCCTGGGAGGTGCCAGGCGACATGTGGCAGGGCGGAGTGCCCAGGCTGGCTCGCCCCAGGAGCTGGGCTCAGGAGGGCAGCCCGAGGTGCCAGGTGCCCTGGGCACCGCAGGTTCCCGGCGTCCTGAGAATGCGGCTCCCACAGGAAGAGGTTTGGTCTCAAATCTCGAAACCATTTTATGAGAGCGTCCAAGTGCTGATGGGGTGAGACCGGCCCCGCCCATCCCGCGGCCCCGCCCACCCCGGCAGCCCTTCCCGAGACTGCCAGGTACAGACCGCCTCCAGGGTCAGGGCTTTGAGGGGGCCGCCGTGTTCTGATGGCAGGGAGCCCCCGCCCCGCGGCTGCAGCAGGGGCAGCAGCAGACACGAAGGGGCGGGGAGGATCGACGCAGCGCAGAGGCGAGCGCAAGCCCCACAGGTGCGGCTCTGCCCGGGGCTGTGTGCCCAGCCGTGCCCAGCAGGCGAGTGCGGGCTGTTGCCTCTGGGGTGGAGACTCAGTTCGCCGGCTCCGAGGGCCCTGCTTGCTTTCCCTGGGGCCCAGCAGCCCCTGCGCCCGTCAGCCGGCCCGGCTCAGTTCCTGGGCACCAGCGGCTGGTTCACGATCACCTGGATGACAAAGTCCTTCTGGATCTTGGCTTCGTGCAGCCGCGTGCGGTCCGTCAGCAGCTTGCCGGAGAAGAACCAGCGCTGCCAGCCCGGCTCGATGCCCTCCTGCGCCTGCAGCTGCTTCTTCAGCTGCCCCACGGTGTCGGCCATGCTGGCGCTCAGCCGCAGGTCCTTGCCGGTGGAGAGCCGCACCTTGAGCGGGAACTCACGCCGGGCGCTGGGCGCCGGCTCCAGGGGCTCCGTGCTCTCGTCGCCGCCCCGCTCCAGGATGAGGTTGGCAGGTGGCGCCAGGCAGTACACGGGCAGCTGGTAGCGGTTCCCCAGTTCGTCGTAGCACTCGGTCAGGGACCCTGCAGGGGAGCCGGAGATGCCAGCAAAGGGGTGAGGGGAAGGAGCTGGAGACAGGTACAGCACGGGCAGGAGCCACCAACAGCACAGACCCCTCTGCTGGTGCCCCTCAATCCCGACCCACGGCCCCCACTAGCCCAGCCCTGGGGTCCCCCCAGCTCTGCCCTACCAGTGCCCCTCAATCCCAACCCGCTGCCCCCACTAGCCCAGCCCTAGGGTCCCCCCAGCTCTACCCTACCAGTGCCCCTCAATCCCGACCCGCTGCCCCCACTAGCCCAGCCCTGGGGTCCCCCCAGTTCTGCCCTACCAGTGCCCCTCAATCCCGACCCACGGCGCCCACTAGCCCAGCCCTAGGGTCCCCCCAGCTCTGCCCTACCAGTGCCCCTCAATCCCGACCCACTGCCCCCACTAGCCCAGCCCTAGGGTCCCCCCAGCTCTGCCCTACCAGTGCCCCTCAATCCCGACCCGCTGCCCCCACTAGCCCAG
>NW_020673166.1:0-1421 GCF_002925995.2 Terrapene triunguis | reverse complement strand
CCTCCGGTAGCCCCTGCGCCCGTTCCTCCCGGTAACCCCTAATAACCCCAGTCCCACCACGCCCTCCGGTAACCCTTTCCTGGTAACCCTTAGTAACCCCCGTCCCTCCCGGTAACCCCCGTCCCACCGTGCCCTCCGGTAGCCCCTGCGCCCGTCCCTCCCGGTAACCCCTAATAACCCCAGTCCCACCGCGCCCTCCGGTAGCCCCTGCGCCCGTTCCTCCCGGTAACCCCTAATAACCTCAGTCCACCACGTCCTCCGGTAACCCCAGTCCCACCGTGCCCTCTGGTAGCCCCTGCGCCCATCCCTTCCGGTAATCCCTGTCCCACCGTGCCCTCCGGTAACCCCTGGCACCGTGCTGTGCTAGTCCCCCCTCCCTCCCAGTAACCCCTGTCCTGCCATGCTCTCCCGGTAACCCATGTCGTCTTTCTCCTGTGCCCTGTTGCACCCCAGCCCCATCTCTGTAACCCCTGTGCCTGGGCTGAAAGGATCTGTAGAGCAGTGGTTCTCAACCAGGGTTTGGGGGTCCCTGGGAGGCTGCGAGTAGGCTCCAGGGGGTCCACCAAGCAGGGCCATCATTAGACTTGTTGAGGCCCAAGGCAGAAAGCCAAAGCCAGGGGCCCCAAATCCCACCAACTGGGGCTGAAGCTGCAGCCTGATCAGCTTAGCTTCACGGGGTCCCCCTGTGGCATGGAGCCCTGAGGAGTTGTCCTGCTTGCTACCCCCTAACTCTGGTCCTGGCTTTAATATGCAGAAAAACAGTGGTGGCACAAGTGGGTCGTGGAGTTTTTATAGGATTGGGGCCGGGGGGACTCAAAAAGAAAAAGGTTGAGAACTCCTGCTGTAGAGAATAAAGTTGAAGTGTTCAGCATTGGGAACAATAATAGGAAGTGATGATGTATGTGATTGGGGGGGATTTGTGTCTTCATCTGAAACATGGAAAGTGATGACGATTTGATGAACTAAAGCTGTTCTCAGACTGGGTTATGATCCCGTTTTAATGGGGTCACCAGGGCTGGAGTTAGACTTGCTGGGGTCCAGGGCCGAAGCTTGAGAACACGGGGGTGGGGAAAGGCTGTTCCTCATTGCAGGAGTCAGAGGGGTGGTGGCTCTTGTACTGAAGTGACTCTACAGTAGCATACTCCCTTGAGTTATCACAGTTATCCATGTAGTTCAGTAATGAGAACCTGCGGCCCCTCAGACTGCTACATGGCATAAAATTAGACCTAGTGTATTGGTCTACAGGTGCCACTCCATGCATGTTGCTCAGTTCTTGGAAGCGGTAGGCTCTTAAAATCCATCTTGCTCGCAGAATTGTGGAGAGATGGTGTGACGGGCATATGTGTGCCTAAACCACAGAGAAGGTAGCAGTGACCTGCCTTAATTCTTGGTGAGTTGTTTTCCTTTAGCAATATAACAGC
>NW_020673164.1:0-1522 GCF_002925995.2 Terrapene triunguis | reverse complement strand
TGGGGAGGATCTGGGGGGGTAGGCAGGGAAGGGGCTGTGGGGAAGGGGGGCTGTATTGTGGGGGGGGTTGGGGAGGATCTGGGGGGGTAGGCAGGGAAGGGGCTGTGGGGAAGGGAGGGTTGTATTGTGGGGAGGCTGGGAGGATCTGGGGGCGTGGGGATATGGGGGTTGTGGGGAAGGGGGGTGTATTGGGGTTGGGAGGCTGGGGGCAGGCAGGTGCTGACACCCCCCGCCGCCCCACAGGCGGATCAAGCGGAAGCGGATCTACGTGATCAGCACCCTGCGGCGCCCGGTGCCCCTCGAGCACCATCTCTACACGGGCAACAGCCACAAAACCCAGCACGAACTCTTCCTGCTCCTCGACGCCCGCGGCACCTTCCTCACCAAGGGGTGAGCCCCCCACGCCCCCCCAGCGCCGGGCCGGGGGTCTCCCCTCCCTCCCCCAGCGCCGGGCCAGGCGTCTCCCTCACCCCCTGCACCCCCAGCGCCGGGCCAGGCGTCTCCCTCACCCACTGCCCCATGCACCCCCAGCGCCGGGCCGGGTGTCTCCCTCACCCACTGCCCCCCCTCCCCCCCGGGCTCCCTACGAACCCCCAGCGCCGGGCCGGGCGTCTCCTCTCACCTAGGGTTATCATATTTTAATTTAAAAAAAGGACACTCCACGGGGCCCCGGACCCGCCCCAACTCCGCCCCTTCCCTGCCCCCAGCCCCGCCCCAACTCTGCCCCCTCCCCTGAACGTTCCGCCCCCTGCTCCTCCCCCTCCCCTGCTTCCCGCGAATCAAATGTTCGTGGGAATCCTGAAACAGGGAGGCAGCAGGTAAGCTGGGTCTGGGGCGGGGCGGGGCGCGGCCCAGTCCGGCTCTCCCGGCCGAGCAGCTCCCTCCGGCGGCCAGCCGGCCCAGCCCAAGAGGCTCTGGCCCCGGCGTCTCCTGCCCGGTTCGGCTTGGGCCCTGGGGTGCCGGCCCCCGGCCGAGCAGCCCCGGCCCCCGGCCGAGCACCGCCGGCCCCTCCCCGCCGGCCCCTCCCTCCCTATTTTCCCGAACATGTCCGGCTTTTTGGGATTTCCTCCCGGACGGGGATTTGAGGCCCAAAAAGCCGGGAAAATCCGGACGTATGGTAATCCTACCCTCACCCACTGTCCCCCCAGGTACTACGCGGCGGTGGAGGCGAAGAAGGAGCGCTCCAGCAAACACGCCCAGACCTTCGGGGCCAAGCAGCCCACGCACACGGGCACCGGGCCGGGCCAGGTCAGCACCGGGGGTCACGGCAGCGGGGGGGGGGGGGGGGAGGAGGCTGTCACTGTGAAGTGACAGGCTCCGGGGCGACAGTGGGGTGTGATGGGAGGTGGGTACGGGGGTGTCCTGGGGACTGGGGCAGGCATGGGGGGGTGCTGCTGTTGGGGGGGCAATTCAGGGGGAATATGGGGGGGCAGGGGGGAGACGCAGGGCCCTGGCGTGACCCCCCCCCCGCCCCCCCCCAGGAGAAGGGCGTGTGGCTCTCGCTGATGGACGCGCTGCGGAA
>NW_020673163.1:0-1308 GCF_002925995.2 Terrapene triunguis | reverse complement strand
GGGGGTGGATGGGGCAGGGGTCCGGGGGGGGCATCAAGGAACATGGGGGGTGGATGGGGCAGGGGTCCGGGGGGGGCATCAAGGAACATGGGGGGTGGATGGGGCAGGGGTCCGGGGGGGGCATCAAGGAACATGGGGGGTGGATGGGACAGGAGTCCCCGGGGGCGGGGGTGGGGTGAGGAGGGAACCGGTTCTTAAGATTTTGCCAGCTCATCACTGTGGCTGAGCCCTGCTGCCGCAGCCCCGGGGTAGCGACAGCAGGGCTCCAATGGTGATTTAAAGGGCCCGGGGCTCCCCGCAGCAGCCTGAGCCCCGGGGTTACCGCGCTATATGCGAGCCCACATTATATCGGGGTAGAGGTGTATCTTCTAGACTGAGCACTGAGTCGCATTGGGTAGATAGAAAGATTAACCTAAATAATCTATACAGAAGCCCCTGGAACCCCATAAAATTGGGTCCCTAATCCATGAACTATTGTTTCTGGATCTTCTGGACCGTGGAACAAGTGTGTGTATTCTTGATGTATAATGCAGCACCTCCTCCCTTTTTACTCTGCCAGTCCTTCCTGAAGAAGCGGTACCCCTCCTGCTATACCTGTGTTCCCGTCATGGGCCTTATCCTACCAAGTCTCTGGTGCCAGTTAAATCATGGTACATGAAAAAAGTTATTTTAGCAGGGATGCCCACAGTAAGCTCTCTGATCCTTGTCTAAACATGAAGTAGTTTCCCAGCTAGGGAGTCTGTTTTCTCCTTTTTCCCTCTGCCATATTTTTCTGTGGCTTGCATTAACCAGAGTTTGTTTTCGAAGCTTATATGACATTTTGTCTTTCTTTTGCAGGTGGTATACACTTCACTCCAAACCAGGCAAGAAGGAAAAAGAGAGAGGAGAGATTGAGGTGGATATTCAGTTCATGAGGAGCAACATGACAGCCAGCATGTTTGATTTATCCATGAAAGACAAGTCCCGGTCTCCATTTGGCAAGCTGAAAGGCAAACTCAAAGGAAAGCGGGCCAATGGACTGCCTGACACGGCGTCCGCCATCATTCCCAGCATAACTCACTCGCCAGCGGATAGTGAAGAGGAAACACCTGAGAAAGAAAAGAAAAAATCCAAGATCAAAACCCTGTTTTCTAAACCTGGTTTGCAGAAAACCTCCCTCTCCCAGTCCATGTCAGTTTTACCTGGTTTTCAGCCAGTGACGGAGAAAGTTAGGCTTAAACCTGGTGACTTTCAGGCAAAGTGGGGGGAAGATGATGATGATGATGATGATGATGATGAGTCCTTTCCTCCAAATTCAGAAAGTGAGTA
>NW_020673162.1:0-1790 GCF_002925995.2 Terrapene triunguis | reverse complement strand
GGGGCTGTGGGGGTGCAGGGCAGAAGGCTGGGTGTGTGTTGGGGTGGTCAGGGTTCAGAGCAGAGGGCTGGGGTGTGTGGGGGTGCAGGGCAGAAGGCTGTGTGTGTGTGAGGGTTCAGGGCAGAGGAATGGGGCTGTGGGGGTGCAGGGCAGAAGGCTGGGTGTGTGTTGGGGTGGCAGGGGTTCAGGGCAGAAGGCTGGGGTGCTCGGCTCGTGGGGGTGCTCCCAGCCCACTGCCCTGGGCGGCTCATGGCAGGGGGCTGGGAGGGATATGCCCTGTTCCACCCCGTTCCCCCAGGCTTCGTCCCTACCTCTCTCTGTGTCCTCTACAGAGCTGTGTGCACGCTGCCGCTCTTCCCCCTCCCCCTCGCTAGGGCCATCAGCTGATTGGCCAGGGAAGGAGAGGAGGAGGGGCCGGAAAGCACCACGCTGGGGGAAGAAGCGGGGGAGAGGGGAAGCTTGGCTGCTGTAGAACCAAGCTTTTGCCTCCTGCCCCCGCAGGGGAGAGCGGTGCGGGGGGCGGGGGGGGGCTGAGTGGGGCTGGGGGGCCGGGACCGCGGCAGGGAGCTGTGTGCCACTCAAAATCGGCTCACGTGGCGTGTTTAGCATGCTTGCCGTAGGTTGCCGACCCCTGTTCTAAGTTATCAGAACACAGAGCTAACCTTTATAATTCAAAATGGTAATGCTTTGACCAAAGCCTGTCCTATTTCCATAGCACCATACACTTACAAAGTGCTAATGAACCAAGTCCCTGCCCCCAAAGATATTATTCTAAATAAGCACTTCATAACCCTCCTGTAAGACTATTTATAGAAACCAAAAGCACAAGCTATATAAACTAGTCAGTACTTATACTGGCTTGCACTTTAATTTTCAACTTCGTGAAGCTCAAGATACTTTGAGATGGTGGACACACCCATACACACACTACAGCCTAACAGCAACAAGTCACATACAAGTGATAACTGTACTCAGAGCACAGCTCACCCAGCCACGCTGTATGTCTTAATAATGAAAATCTCACAAGACAGATATAATAAAACCGGATTTTGAAAAAACCGCACCTGCACTACTATGGTTTTAAGACACCGGGTAAAGGTCACTTACGACACCTTGCAGATCTCACATTGCTGAACCGATGCACATTTAGAAATGGAACCCGTCTAACCCTTTTATCTTGAGGGATGCTGGTGGGGGGAAGAAGAAAGAACTAAAAGTCAACCCAATTTATTTTAGTGCCCAATTTCACAAGAACGCCAGATGTCTCTGAATCAAAAAATAACTCAGAGGCCATTACACCAATAAATTCCATCGTCTATCTGAATCCTATCCCGGGTCACTCTAGGCATGCCCTTATATTGTTAAGTTCCCTAATTTCGCCCCCTCTAAATACTATTCAGAGGACTGTTCCCTCTCTATCCCTGCACAATTTCCCCCCCTTAATACCACACACACACACTCATCCTGACAAGTAGATTTTCACATGCAAACTGGCGAGAATGGACCGAGCACCTCTATATTCCTAATAAAAAGCTCCACTTACAACAACTTTAAAAACCATACTTAAGGAATAACAATTAGAACATTACAGTTCACATCCAGTGCAATATGTTAACCTGTGTGAACAGAGAGATCAAACCACAAAAACTACAGTATTTAGTCTTATAGAATAAATATTTTTATTGAGTCTGAGATCTGCTACACTTTTAAGACAGTAATCAAAAGTTCAGAGCTTAAACAAACAGAACTGCTTATTGCTTGTCCCTTTTAGCTGTGCTACGCTTTTTTCA
>NW_020673161.1:0-1316 GCF_002925995.2 Terrapene triunguis | reverse complement strand
AGATAGATAGATAGATAGATAGATAGATAGATAGATAGATAGATAGATAGAGGGGGTGTATGGGGATAGATAGATAGATAGATAGATAGATAGATAGAACTGGTTTAGACCCCCATAAAGCACTGCCTCCAGTAAAGTCTTGTAAAGGACCATGTGAGTTATTATTTCTGGATACCTTGGCAGCGTGTTGCCATCTTGAATGTGCATCACCTTGTAACGTACGACTGTCTCTGTGTGGAGGGGTGAGGTATCATGGCACACTCTAGTGGCCACAGCCCACAGTGGGGCAGCTAAGGGACCTACCCTCGTTGCCAACTCAGCTGCCTGTGAGGAGATCATGGAGAAGGTGGTGGGAACTGAGGTTTATCAGTCTGTCCTTAGGCCTGGGTTTGGCGAGGAGTCTGGTCTGGTCTCTTCACATGCCCGCAGCTGTTCACACAGACCGAGAGGTCTGTGGGCAGCACATCCTGGGTGGCTGCCTCAGGCAGATTTGTTTTCTTTTGAATGTTTCAGCTAACATGGTTCTGCTGTTTCCAAGGCTTAGACCAGAGGAAAAGATGCTGGTTTGCCAGTGTTCAAAAAACATTCTTCTGACCGTACCGCTAGGGCCTCCACACTTTGGAGCAGGGCCTGGAAATTGGCAGGGTGGGTCGCCCTAGTTGCAGGGAGATGCTTTTTTCTGTTCCCAGGAAAAAAACACCCACGTTTGGCCAAGCTAGAAGCCTTTCAGAAATGTCAGGTTGCACATGCTCAGTGGAGAGGTGTTAGATTTTCGCAGCTAAAACCTCCAAAGATTCCCTTTCCACTGGGCATGCTCCATCCCCTCAGAGCGCCTAGCTCTGGCTGGACTGAGCATGCACCATCCCCACTGAGCGACCGGGCATGCTACAGCCCAAGTTGCAGGGGCTGAACAGGGGCCCTCCAGTGCTCTCAGTGACGCACACACACCCGTGCTGCTACCCAGGCTGCATGGAGGAGGAAGCTGCCTGATTCAGATGCAGGGGGAACAAGAATTGGACTATGGTGGAGGGTTGGAGGTAGCAAAGGAGAAGGAGTCTGGGGAGGAGACTGGGAGCTGGGGAGGGAGACTGGGACCGGCTGGGCAAAGAGTCTGGGCCTGGGAACCAGGGGAGACAGTTGCAGAGGGGACTGGGAGCCATATGGGGGAAGACTGGGATCGGACCAGGGGGCTGAGGTGGGGAGAAAGTGGGGCAGGCTAGGTAGGAGGCTTCTGCGTCTTTTGCACAGGCAGTCTTAACTCTGGCCTCCCCTCACTTTTCAGCGCTTGGCTTTGCAACTCAGTAATGGAGTTTTAA
>NW_020673160.1:0-1012 GCF_002925995.2 Terrapene triunguis | reverse complement strand
CCCGGGATCCCCGCCCAGCCCCCGGCTCCGCCCGCTCTGGTACCCTGCGCCCCCGGGATCCCCGCCCAGCCCCCGGCTCCGCCCGCTCTGGTACCCTGGGATCCCGGCCCAACCCCCAGCTCCACACCCTCAATCCCTTTGGCACCCGCCTCTCCCAAGCCACGTTGGGGTTTATTCATCGATTCCCAGACTCAGAGAGTCACAGTGCACAGCGCGGCTGCTGCTGCTGCCACGTCTAGTCTCTGGCAGGACAACTGCCGTTGGGGCCCCTGTTGCTGTGGTCACAGCCAGTGCAGCCGCCACCACGCTACCTGCTGCTGCTTTCCTTGTGCTGTTCCTCTCTCTGCTGCTGCTGCTGCAGCCTGTGGCAGCCAGTCCCTCTCTGGCGCCCGGCGTTTGTGCCCCGTGAGCCGCCAGCCACTTCAGACGCTCTGCTTGGCTTGCCCGCCCTACCCCGGTTTTTGGCAGGGCTGCTGGGATCTGCGTTCTGGGCACTGATGAATCATTCAATTAAAAAGAAAAATCAGATCCGAGCAATTTGGAGAGTCTCGGGATGGGGCAAAAGCGTTGGGGTTTGTGCCCTTCAGCGCAGAGAAATCCAAACCCAGCCCTGGCCCTGTGAAGTCAGCACTGCTTGTTACAGAGCAGGGAGAAGGACCAGTAGGGGTGGATACAACTCCAGAGCTGGTGGGTGCTATACAGCTGTGAAATGAGGGAAACCCATTTCTAGGGGTCGCTGAGCTCGGAGCAGAGACAATTCTTTTAGCATGGAGAGACCTCACCTGGTCATTTTATCTTTAGTGTGGCCAAATGGCGTGATCTTTGATGTTTTCCTTAAAGCCCCAGCTCCTGGAGTCATGTGATAACACGAGACTCTCCGCTACCATCTAGTCACATAGGGTGGTTTGAAGCAGGCCCGGATTAGCCAATGTGAACTCAGTGCACTTGCACAAGGCCCCCATCTGAGGGAGGCCCCCCAACCACTGGAAAAAAAATTGGTTATAGTAGAAGT
>NW_020673159.1:0-2241 GCF_002925995.2 Terrapene triunguis | reverse complement strand
GTCCTGGGGTGGGGCCGGGGTTGAGGGGGTCAGGGCTGGGGCAGAGGTTTGGGGAGGGGCTGTAGGGAGCATACGCTCTGCCCCTTAGCTTTAAATGCATGGATTGTGAGCAGTGTTCCCTCTAATTTTTCCCACACATGTGCGGAATGAATTTTGTATGTGCACCAATACGGAGGTGCACATACAAAATACATGTGGTGGGGGTGGGGCCGAGGGGTTTGGAGTGTCAGAAAGGGCTCAGGGCTGGGGCAGAGGGTTGATGTGCAGGGGTGTCAGGGCTCTGGGGTGGGACCAGGGATGACGGGCTCAGGATTGGGGCAGAGGGTAGGGGTGTGAGGGCTCTGGCTTGGGGTGTGAGCTCTGGGTTGGGGGGCAGGCTCTGGGGTGGGTCTGGAGATGAGGGGCTCACGGATGGGGCAGAGGGTTGGGGTGTTTGCGGGGGTGCAGGTCCTGGGGTGGGGCCGGGGTTGAGGGGGTCAGGGCTGGGGCAGAGGGTTGGGGGGGGGCGCGGGGGGGGGGCGGGCGCGGGGGGTGGGGGGGGGAGGGGGCCCCCCCCCCGCCGCCTCTCCCCCCCCCCCCCCCCGCAGCAGCACCTGGGCTGTGGGGGGAGAGGTGCGTCTCCCCACTGCGGCAGCGCTGGGGCTGGGGGATAGGTCCGGGCCAGGGCTGGGTTGGGGCCGGGGTGCCCCGGCCACGCAGGTCCAGGGCTGAGTTGGGGCTGGGGGAGGGGCACTGCGGCTGGTCCCGGATAGGCGGGTTCCCTGAGCGCCTGTGCGGTGCTAAATGTGCTGCTGCACAGTCGTGCAGCTTACAGGGAACTTAGGTTGTGAGGGGCAGGGTGAATAATCTCAAGTGAAGAAGCTGTAGGGTCTGGTAACTGATCAGGCAGCCTTAGAAGTGTCATGTTGATCTCCTAATACTGGAAGGATGGTCAGAGACCATCACTAGGTGCAAAGCAAAACTATGTTACTGTATCAGACCATGAGTCCAGTATCCCACCCACCCCCACACTCCCGCCATACCAGATCAACCCACTGGTCCATCTAATCTCATAGCCCTCTAGGGGAATGTCCTGCCATGCTGGATCAGACCATTGGTCCATCTTAGTCTGGTATCCTGCCTTTGGCAATAAAAGCATCAAAGAAGGGAAAATCACCCCCTTCTAATTACTCCTGACCAGTTGTGCAACCCTGCTCATGGGGATGAAAATTCCTTCCTGACCCATGGAGCAGTTGTTGGGGTGAGATTCACAAAGGTATTTCAGGTACCTATCTTCCATTGAAATCAAGGGGAGTTAGGTCCCTAAATATATTTGTGAATCCCACTCTTCGTGCCTTGATGCATGAGATTTTGTTACCTTCGTTTGCAAAAAATCTCAGGAGATCCAAAGAGTAGTGAGAGCTTTATTTTAAATCAGTTGAAAGAAATGAAGAGAGAACCCCACCAAATGCATGAAAAAGTCAGCATGCAGAGAATAATGTGCTTATTCATAAGATGTACAGTGGCAAACTGTTTGGAGGTAACATAACCTGTAGCCCTCAAGTGGGAAATTACTACGTGGATCAGATTAAATCAGGCGTCCATTTTTTCTTTTTTAGACAGAGGATTGGAATGTTGTCTTTGAGAAAAAATCATGGAGACGCACCAGTTAGTGAGGCACCTCTTTCTATACTGGGAAGAGTCCTGGAAGCTACTATTTTAGTGACCCAGAAGCAGGATGCTTGGAAATACATAACTTGATTTAGGATATTCAACCATGGTATAAGGAAAAAAGGAGGGTCATGCCTTATTAACGTTCTGGAATTCCTTAAGGATATCCCCAACAAAGGGAAGAGAGTTAAGTGAATAGTGGCTGTATGCAGATCTTCAGAAAGTATGTGACAAGGTTCCACATCACACACTAATTTGGTATCAAGGGAAATGGAAGCGGCTGAGGGTGTGTATTACAGTGAGACTGCGATTAAGAGAGTGACTCTGTAAGGCCTGGTCTACACTGTGGGGGGATCAATCTAAGTTATGCAACTTCAGTTACGTGAAAAACGTAGCTGAAGTTGACGTACTTAGATTGACTTACTGTGGTGTCTTCATTACGGTTAGTCGACTGCTGCCGCTCCCCCATCGACTCCGCCTGCGCCTCTCACCGAGCTGGAGTGCAGGAGTCGACGGGAGAGCGCTCGGGGATCGATTTATTGCGTCTAGACTAGACACGATAAATCAATCCCCGCTGGATCGATCACTGCC
>NW_020673158.1:0-1532 GCF_002925995.2 Terrapene triunguis | reverse complement strand
GGGTGGGTGGGGGGTCCCAGGGCTGGGCTAACAGGGGGCTGCAGGTCGGGAGTGAAGAGCACCGGCAGGGCTGTGGGTGGGTGGGGGGTCCCAGGGCTGGGCTAACAGGGGGCTGCAGGTCAGGAGTGAGGGGCACCGGCAGGGCTGTGGGTGGCTGGGGAGGCCACACCATGCCCCCTACTCCCCACCTCTATCAACCCCTTCCTGCCACTACACAGACTGAACCAGCTGGCAGCACGTTAAGGCCAACAGCCAGAGACAGGGGCAGCCTAGCGGGTCCCAGCGGCGCGTCACACCCGGACGCTACAGACCAGAGCGGAGGGAACAATACCTCTGCGCCGTGCCCTTTGGGCGCGCCCTGTACTCCAGAGAAGGCAGCGGAGGGAGAACAGGATAAAGGAGGGCGTTAAACGCAGGAGTGGCATGCCACGCCCACAGCCATGCCCACAACAGCCATGGCCACGCCCACAGCCACGCCCACAGCCACGCCCACACCAGCCGTAGACACACCAGCAGCCACGCCCACACCAGCCATGCCTGCCCTGTCCCACAGCCCCCATGCAGTGCTCTCACAGGCCGACACACGGGCATCCAGCCACCACGCTGCCCCGTGGGCAGCGCCCATGCCAGGGACCACTCAAGAGACACACCCAGGGGAGCGGAGTGGCAGGCTTGGCACTGGCCACGGGAACCAGAAAAGCACCCCCTGCAGGCGAGTCCAGCGCCTGCCCCAGCTGCAGCCCCACCAGGAGGCCCTGGGCCCTCTGCCTCCCTGCGAGGAGGCTCCAAGCTCCAGTCCACGGGGCAGCCGTACCGTCTCTGCCACAGCCCTGCACCAGCCCGCCCCTGATGGGGGGTGAAGGGTCCGATGCTGCTAGGTCGCTCCGGGGCAGGGGGGGCTGGCACTGCCCCTTGGCAGGACCCCAGTGGGGCCAAGTGTCCCCTCTCCAGGGCAGGGCAGGGCACTTGGGGCAGGGGGCCAGGTCCCAGACCATCGACCCGGCCCAGCGTGCACGGAAGATGCGGGCTAGTGGGGAAGGGGAGACCCACGCTGTTGCCCCCTCCCCACCCCCTGCGCGGCTCAGTGGGAGCAAGGTGCAATTCCGGCAGTGTCCACAGGGTGGCAGCATTTCCTCCCTCACACTGGGGGGCTCCCAGTGGCAGAGCGGGGTGGGGGGGTGCTCACCTGTCTGCCATCTGCGGGATGATGTAGTGCCCGTTCTTGTGGTCTGTGCAAAACAACGGCATCGACTGTTAGCCGGGCGCTGCCCGGAGCCCCCACACCTGGCACGAGGGCGGGGGATTGGTAACGGGGAGCTGCCATGGGTGCGGCCATGAGCCCCACAACTGCGCCCCACAGGGCCCTGGAGGCTGCTGGGCCGCGTCGCCCTGGGGGCATCACCGTCCCCCTTTGCAGCCGCTGCTCTGGGGCACGCCCAGCAGGGCATCAACCAGTGCTGCAGGCAGAGCCCCCCAGCTCCAGCAAGAGCCCCCCACGGGCCCCATTCCAGCCCCACACGCAGCACCCGCCT
>NW_020673157.1:0-1033 GCF_002925995.2 Terrapene triunguis | reverse complement strand
TGTGTGTGTGTGTGTGTGTGTGTGTGTGTGTGTGTGTGTGTGTGTGTGTTCCTCAAAAAAATAATCTCCTTTGGCCTTCAGCAATCAAGTGGAAACTACAAATGGGGAGTGAGTTCCAGGGCCCTGATAATGCCCTGCTGGACTCCCCCTCTTCACAGTGAAGGAAATCAAGCGCCAGCATCACTGCAGCGGGATGTCAACAGGAGAGAGGGAATCTTGCAAGCAGGTAGATGCCACGCTAGTTAGGGCTTTATGAATCACACATCAAGAGACAAACTGGCAGCCAGTGCAGATCCCTTACTAATTCTATATTTTCCTTCTCTGTTTTTCAGTCCTGGTGTGGGAGGTAACAAATACAGATAAAGTGGTTGTCAGCAGGTGGCAGTAAAGATTCAGGATATGGTCCTCATGTGAGTCACTTGAAGACATGCTTACAGTCTCAGGACAAAAAGACAAAGTGTGTAACCTTTTGTTCTTAAGTAATAATAAAATAGTTTTCTCCTGCCTTCACACTCAAATTTGTCTTTGGAGCCAAGGAGCAGCCTCGTGTCTACACAGTACTTCTAATCCTCAGTCCATATGCTGAATGACATTGGTTTCTGATAGTTTATTCTCAGCTACTGTTCTGAGATGAGCTGAAATTTACACTGTTGTAGTTTGAAGATAATGAAAATTCATGAGTACTGACTCAAATCTCAAGCTACCTAAATAATCAACTTGAGTTTATAAAAGAGGAGAAGAACACACCATGTGATCACCCAGTTTTCTATAAACCCCTAACAAGTGCTCCCAGGATCAATTTGAGAACATCCAATAAAAGCTAAAGTGAAATAACATTTCTCCATTGCCCATTTGAGTTCATCCTTCCACCCTTGCCACTCCCATGCCCCCAGCAAAAAAATAATAAATAAATCCAATTCTCTAAATCCCTTTACGTATGGACATGAATCAACAAAAGCATTAACCACAACAAATTGAGAGAAACTGACAGTTCTTATTGGGCCTGGATCTGCAAATTGTTACATGAACAGTC
>NW_020673156.1:0-6495 GCF_002925995.2 Terrapene triunguis | reverse complement strand
GCGTCAAAAAAGCGAACAGAATGTTAGGAACAATTACAAAAGAGAAATAAGACAGAAGCTATGTTGCCGCGATATAAATCCATGGGACGCCCACATCTTGAATACTGCGTGCAGATGTGGTCGCCCCATCTCAAAAAAGCTAGATTGGAATTGGAAAAGGTTCAGAGAAGGGCAACAGACATGATTAGGGGTACGGAACGGCTTCCGTCGGAGGAGAGATTAATAAGACTGGGACTGTTCAGCTTGGAAAAAGACAACTAAGGAGGGATATGATTGAAGTCTATACTATCACGGCGGGTGCGGAGAAAGTGAATGAGGACGTGTCATTACCCATGGGCAGCGGGTACAAGAGGCCAGGGGAGGCTACGCCGCCCCAGACACGAGGCCTGCCACCTTTGGAGTGCTGCTGCAGACGGGGAGTCTGGGCAGTGGCTCCGCCCCAGGCCCTGCTCCCACTCGGCATCTTGCCCCACGGCCCTGCCTGTGCTGCTCCTCTTCCCCCAAGAGCCCCCCGCCCCCTCCCCCAAGGCCCCCTGCCTGCCGAGGGATTGGGGGCTGGTTGGGGGCCTTGGAGGAGGGGGGCGAAGAGGTGGAGAGGAGCAAGCAGTGGGAGGGGGGCCTGGGGGTGGAGCGTGGGTGAGGCCTTGCAGGAGGAGGCTGGGGAACAGGCCTGGGGGTGGACCAGGGGGCAGGGCCATGGTCCTGGTGCCAGAGGCCCCCCTCCCACTTCTAGGGAGCTTCTGCTGGCCCTGGCTCCCAGCCTCCCCAAATGCAGGAGTGTGACGGAGCAGGGAGCGGGGCAGATTTGACTTGGGAAGGTTGCAGGGGGGGCTTGCATTGGGGACGGGAGGCTTCCCTTGAAGGAAGCTACCTGAGCTGTAACCTGAGCCAGGAGGGGGTTGGGAAAAGTAACACCTTCTGCCCGGGAGACTGAACAAAGGAGGGAGGGGCTGCTAGGAGAGGAGTTAGTTAGTTCTTCGGAGGGCTAGGCTGGGTGGTGCAACGCAGGGAACCCCGAGCTGGGGTCTAAGCTCCCTGAACCTCCCAGAAGGGCCCAATCGAGGGGTTCGGGTCGTACCTACACGCTCTGCTGGAGACTGTATTCCTGTCATCCAATAAACCTTCTGTTTTACTGGCTGGTTAAGAGTCACAGTCAATCTCAGGAAGAGGGGTGCGGGGCCCTGACTCCCCCTTACTCCGTGACAACTGGTGGCAGCGGCGGGATCTACTGCACCCCGTGGACGGCGCTTCCTGCAGTAAGTGACTAGGGAGAAGTAAAACGAAGGGGGATTGACGGGGACCAGGCGTGCTGAGGAGTCAGAGAGAGACGGTTATCACCCCTGGGAGTGTGTGACCAGCGAGAAGGACTGTTGCAGTAACAGGGTCCCCCGGGGGATCGCAGCGAGTGGTCCCAGGGGCGGAGGAGTCTGCAGCTCGACCCTGGCAGAGAGGTGGTGACCTCGAGGAGGGCTGGCACACTAGGGGTCTCCCTGGAAACTGTGGGGAGCGGTGAGCACACAGGCCTGTGAGTGGCCAGCAGGAAGATGTATGCCAAGCGGCTTAAGAGTGACCTGGTGGAGCTGTGCAAGCAGAGGGGGGTGCGCATTGGGAAGCTCACCAAAGAACAGCTCATTGCCCAGCTGGAGAAGCGAGATCGCGCGAATGAACTGATCCCTGGCGCTGAGGGAAGCAGCCTGGCAGATGCAGCGCAGGCCCCAGAGTCTGTCCCAGCTGGGAGTGGTCAGCCGGCTGCTGAGGGCTTCCCGAGACCCCTCCTTCCTATGCCTAGGGGAAGGGTGGGGAGGAGCCCAGCAAATACCGAGGGCGCAGTGACCCCCCCGGCCAGCAGGGGATCCTCCCGGCCACGCTCGCCGGCCAGCGGGGGATCCTCCCGGCCGCGCGCGGCATCCGTGGAGCGGAATGGGCTGGGATGGGAGAGAGAGCTAAAACTGAGAGAGCTGAAGGATCGTGAACACCAGAGACAGCATGAAGAGAGACAGAGGCAGCATGATGAGAGACAGAGGCGTCATGAACGGGAGGAGAATGAGAGACAGAGGCAGAATGAACGGGAGGAGAATGAGAGACAGAGGCAGCATGAAGAAAGACAGCGTCAGCATGAACGGGAGGAGAATGAGAGACAGCGTCAGCAGGAACTGGAGCTGGCGAGGCTGAAGGACCGCGCGACCCCGGCTGCGGTGAGTGAGGGGGGACCCAGGACTGCACGGAGCTTTGATAAGTGCATCCTGGCCCCACGTAAGGAGGGGGAGGACATGGATGACTTCCTGGATGCCTTTGAGACGGCCTGCGAGCTGCACCAGGTTGATCCTGCGGACAGACTCCGGGTTCTCACCCCCTTACTGGACCCCAAATCCGTGGCATTGTACCGCCAACTGGACGAGGCGGAGAAAGGGGACTATGAACTCTTCAAAAAGGCCCTGCTACGTGAGTTTGGGCTGACTCCTGAGATGTACCGGGAAAGGTTCCGGAGTCAGGATAAAACCCCTGAGATCTCATATCTGCAACTAGCCGTACGCATGGAGGGATACGCCAGCAAGTGGGCTGATGGGGCCCAGACGAAGGAGGACTTGGTTAAACTGCTGGTATTGGAGCAACTGTATGAGCGGTGCCCATCCGACCTGAGGCTGTGGTTGAGGGACAAAAAACCAGAGAACCCGCGACATGCCGGCCGGCTGGCCGATGAGTTTGTGAAGAGCCGGGCAGGGGCTGGCAGGGAGGAGCCCCAAAGGAGCAGGCCCGCCGCGATGCAGAGAGAGAGTCACCCGGGTACCTCCCAAAGGGGGAATATGGGGAATCCCCTCCCAAGGGGAATGCCCAGCGTCAGGGACAACCGGCCGGCTCGAGGGGACCCACGGGACATGAGCTGCTATTTCTGCGGCCGAAGAGGCCACATTCGGGCCCAGTGCCCCAAGTTCAAGGACAGACTGAGCAGACCGAACCCACACCGGGTTAACTTGGTAGAGGCCCAGACGGACGAGGGGCCGGCTTCCCAGGCAGGGGGGGCTGGCAGCTTATCAACTGCTCGAGAGAGAGAAGGGCCCCAGGCCAGCTTCTCTGGGGGGCTGGATGCTCCGGACTCAAAGTTCTCCGTTTACAGGGTGGGCGCGGGGCTGCCCCTGCGGAGCGAGTGCCTTGTTCCCCTGGAGGTGGATGGGAAGGAAGTTTATGGATACTGGGACACGGGCGCAGAGGTGACACTGGCCCGGCCCGAGGTGGTGGCCCCAGATCGGGTGGTACCCAACGCCTTCCTGACCCTGACAGGGGTGGGCGGGACCCCATTCAAGGTTCCCGTGGCGAGGGTACACCTGAGATGGGGGGCCAGGGAGGGCCCCAAGGACGTGGGAGTACACCACCATTTGCCCACTGAGGTGTTGATGGGGGGGGACCTAGAGGACTGGCCAAGCAACCCCCAGACCGCCTTAGTCGTGACCCGTAGCCAGAGCCGGCGAGGGGCACTACGCCCTGACCTTGGGAAGGATGTCACATCGGAGGCACAGAACCCTACCCTGGTGGGGAGGGAACACCCAAGGACAAGGCTCGGGGTGGCTGTGGCTCCTGACCCCGCCGACGAGAGGGAGCAGGTTCCCGTCCCTTCCCCAGCTGCCGAGTTCCAGGCCGAGTTGCAGAAGGACCCCTCCCTGCGGAAGCTAAGGGACCTGGCTGACCTCAGTGTGGTACAGACCATGATGAGAGGTTGCAAGGAGAGGTTCCTGTGGGAGAAGGGATTCCTATACCGAGAGTGGGCTCCCCCAGGGGAAGTGGAGTCCTGGGGGGTCAGGAGGCAGCTGGTGGTTCCCCAGAAGTTTCGCCACAAGCTACTGTACCTGGCCCATGACATCCCTCTCGCAGGGCAGCAGGGAATCCGGTGCACCAGGCAGAGGCTGCTACAGAACTTTTACTGGCCTGGGGTCTTTACCAACGTCCGACAGTACTGCCGATCCTGTGACCCCTGTCAGAGGGTGGGGAAGGCCCGGGACAAGGGGAAAGCGGCGTTGAGACCTTTGCCCATCATAGAGGAGCCTTTCCAGAAGGTGGCCATGGACATAGTGGGACCTCTCAGCAAGACGACCCGGTCAGGGAAGAAATACATTCTGGTGGTGGTAGATTTCGCCACCCGCTACCCCGAGGCAGTGCCCTTATCGTCCATCGAGGCAGACACTGTGGCAGATGCGCTGCTGACCATTTTCAGCCGAGTGGGGTTCCCCAAGGAAGTCTTGACGGACCAAGGGTCCAACTTCATGTCGGCCCTACTCCGGTGCTTGTGGGAGAAATGTGGGGTCCGGCACAACTGGGCCTCGGCGTATCACCCCCAATCCAACGGGCTGGTGGAGAGGTTCAATGGGACGCTAAAAATGATGCTGAAAACATTTATGAACCAGCACCCGCAGGACTGGGACAAGTACTTACCTCACCTGCTGTTCGCGTACAGGGAGGTACCCCAGGAGTCTACCGGCTTTTCACCTTTCGAACTGTTATATGGAAGGCGGGTAAGGGGGCCCCTAGACCTGATGAGAGCCGAATGGGAGGGGAAGGCCACTTCCGATGGAGAGTCGGTGGTGGAGTATGTCCTGACCTTCCGGGAAAGACTTGCCGAGCTCATGGGCCTGGCCAGGGAGAATCTGGCCCGAGCCCAGAGAAAGCAGAAGGTCTGGTATGACCGCACAGCGCGGGCCCGCGCCTTTGCCACCGGGGATCAGGTGATGGTCCTCATCCCAGTGAGGAAAAACAAACTCCAGGCCGCCTGGGAAGGGCCCTTCAAGGTTGTCAAGCAACTAAACGAGGTAAACTATGTGGTGGAGCTGTCGAACCGGGCACACCACCACCGGGTGTACCATGTGAACATGATGAAGCCATATCACGACAGAGGGAATATGGTGTTGGCTGTGTGTGGACATTGGGAGGGGCAGGGAGATGACCCTTTAGTAGATCTATTCCCTGGGACAAGAGCTGGCTCCCCCCTGGAAGCAATTCCCCTCTCTGATCAGCTGAGCCCGGCCCAGCAAGCTGAGATCGGAGGGGTGCTGCATCGGTACCGACAGCTGTTTTCCAACCAGCCTGGACGCACTAATCTGACTGTCCACCGGGTGCAGACAGGATCGCACCCGCCTATAAAATGCCCCCCCTTCCGGGTCACAGGGAAAACTGCTCAGGACCTGGAAAGAGAGGTCGATGACATGCTGGCTTTGGGGGTGATCCAGCCATCTTCCAGCCCTTGGGCCTCGCCGGTGGTGCTGGTCCCCAAAAAGGACGGGTCGATCCGGTTCTGTGTGGACTATCGCAAGCTCAATGCCATCACCGTAGCCGATGCCTACCCCGTGCCCAGGCCTGACGAGCTCCTAGACAAGCTGGGAGGCGCTCGGTACCTTACCACCATGGATCTTACAAAGGGCTACTGGCAAGTGCCGCTGGATGCCGATGCCAGGCTGAAATCGGCCTTTATCACCCCTCTGGGGCTCTATGAGTTCCTGACCCTGCCTTTCGGCCTCAAGGGAGCGCCGGCCACCTTCCAGCGCCTGGTGGATCAGCTACTGAGGGGGATGGAGAGTTTTGCTGTGGCGTATATTGACGACATCTGTGTCTTTAGCCAGACCTGGGAGGACCATGTGTCCCAGGTTAGACAAGTGCTGGACCGACTCCAGGAGGCTGGGCTGACCGTAAAACCGGAGAAGTGCAAGGTGGGGATGGCTGAGGTATCCTACCTAGGCCACCGGGTGGGGAGCGGCTGCCTAAAGCCGGAACCAGCCAAAGTGGAGGGGATCAGAGACTGGCCCACCCCGCAAACCAAAAAGCAGGTCCAAGCCTTTATTGGGATGGCGGGGTACTATCGAAGGTTCGTACCCCACTTTAGCTCCATAGCCGCCCCCATCACTGAGCTGTGCAAGAAGGGGAAGCCAGACAAGGTGGTCTGGACCGAGGAGTGCCAGGGGGCTCTCCAGGAGCTGAAGGAGGCTCTGGTCAGTGGCCCAGTTCTAGCAAACCCAGACTTTGACAAGCCCTTTATGGTGTTCACCGATGCCTCAGACACTGGACTGGGGGCGGTGTTAATGCAGTAGGATGAAAAGGGGGAGAGACACCCCATCGTGTACCTGAGCAGGAAGTTGCTACCTCGGGAGCAGAACTACGCGGCCATCGAGAAGGAATGCCTGGCCATGGTGTGGCCCCTCAAGAAACTAGAGCCATATCTCTTTGGGCGACACTTCACCGTGTACACCGACCACTCTCCCCTGACCTGGCTGCACCAGATGAAAGGAGCCAATGCCAAGCTCCTGAGGTGGAGCCTGCTCCTGCAGGATTATGACATGGACGTGGTCCATGTGAAGGGAAGTGCCAACCTGATAGCGGATGCGTTGTCCCGGAGAGGGGGCCCTGAACTTCCCCAGGTCACTGGGCAGAGTGACCCCGCTCAGTTCAGTCTCGAAGGGGGGAGAGATGTGACGGAGCAGGGAGCGGGGCAGATTTGACTTGGGAAGGTTGCAG
>NW_020673155.1:0-4044 GCF_002925995.2 Terrapene triunguis | reverse complement strand
CCCTACATTTGTACCCTAAGGTTCAAAGTGGGGATCCAGCCTTGACACCTTCCTTGGAGGTTTTTAAGGCCCGGCTTGACAAAGCCCTGGCTGGGATGATTTAGTTGGGAATTGGTCCTGCTTTGAGCAGGGGGTTGGACTAGATGACCTCCTGAGATCCCTTCCAACCCTGATATTCTATGATTCTATGATAGGGTTATAATATTTGTGAATAGTCAGAAAACAGCAGAGAATTCATGAAATCCCACATACTGTACCATTTTGTGGAAGATTTACATTATATATTTGTTCCTGAACATTCATCATTAACTATTCCTTCCTTATTGTCTCCTTCCTTTTTCCATTAGACTGCTGAAAATGGCTATGAGTGAGGAAAAGAAGGGAGAAGAGGAGAGAACAACCAAAAACTGAAAAGATTTTGCATTTTGTTTGATCAGAAATTCAAAAAAGTCTAACCCCTGCCTTCCCCCCCTCAAAAAAAATCCATTAAAATGCTAATTTTATAAAAAGGTCAGTTTTCATTTTTTTAAAAAGTTTGTAACACTTCTTTTTTTGACGAGCTCTAATGAATAAGTTTGTGCACAGTTAGCTAACAGCTGGTAGTTTGAAATTATTAGGTCAAACTCTTTGGTGAATACTTACAAATGCTGAATATATTTACAGCTAACAAGACTGGTTTGTAAGTGACTTGCAAATGCAAAAAGCCAAGACTTGTCATATTTTAGTTTGATGAATACTATTGGAGCAAGTCAGATAAACTTCAATATACTATTCTTAATTCAAACAGTTCTTTTCTTTTCTTTTTTTCCATTCATCAGGAGGCAACTGGTTCTTTGCAGTATCTTATAAAGCATTCCCTTATGAACAGGAAAATGCACACCTAAAAGCTAAGGTCTTTGTCCTGGTTCTTTGCTCAGATAAACCTCCAGTTGAAGCTTATTATTATTTAAATAGCAGTGGCAGCTAGATGTCCCAGTCAAGATTGGGACCTTATTGTTCTATACACTGTACACATATATAGTAAGAGACAGTCCTTGCCATAAAGAGCTTACAGTCTAAATAGGTAAAACAGCCAAAGGAAGTATTATTAACTTCATTTCAGATTGGGGATTGAGGCATAAAGGATTTACCCAAGATCACACAGGAAGTTAGTGGCAGGGCTAAGAATTGTATCCAAATGCTCTGAGTGCTAATCCAGTATCTTAACCACAAGTCCATCCTTCATCTCCATGGGACTTTTGTCTGTTTAAGGAGCATAGTAGGATTTGGCCCCACAGATCAAAAAGTGACTTCTCTTTCAAATTCACAATGGCTTGAACTCCATCTTCAGCTCCATTACTGATCTTTTGACATGAATCTTTACAGACTGCTTTGATATCTGTTGTGAGAAGTGGCATGATTGATCACAAAGTTTACTAAGGACAGATATAAATGGTATCCCTGAAAATTACTTCAAATATAGTGTGTTTTGAGAGTGTAATCGCTAATATATTTGTAATACACCAGATACATGTCCCACAAGCTTCATCTGACACAAATGTATTTTTAAGACATTGGACCACAGTGACGTGATTGTGACTGAAATACACAAAATGCATTTGGCATTGCATCTTCATGTAGCTGGCAGGGTAGTTTTGTACATAGACCCCTTGGCCTTCATTTTCCTTTGTTTCTGCAGATGAGTCAACCTTTAAGGCTATTCATAGAGTGAAGCTGGCAACTGAAAGATCCAGATGCCAGGCTCAGGTTTCCAAGTCCAGAACAGTAGGATTTGTAGCTGGGCGCTTCCATGGTCTGCTTTAGCTTCACTGTTCATAACCTGGAGGGCATCTACAAAGTTGGCCTGCTGCTCTCCTTTTCTGGTCATTCTTAACTATGAGGCATTGCTCTGTGTTCTGTGAATAAGGTGTAGCCCACCTGTCACTAAGAGCACATGTACCGTCATGTTGTTCTAAGTTACAAACTGTATATCCATCCCCCTATATTTCCTATGCAACAATGTGTGGTGGCCAGGGGATTAATTCATATGCCACACAGGCATCCAAGCAGTGGACTGAAGTTTCTCTGTGAAACAAATAGTATAATTTGTGAAGACTGTCCATAATGTCAAACTTTTTAAATGTGAACAAGCCATTGGACAAGGCTTTATGCTAGTAGAGTAATTCAGGTTTCTATATATGTCCTTGAGATAAAACTTTGAAGAAGAATGTTGTTCCAGTGTTTGAAGTGCTACAGGCTTGTTTGTTTGTTTGTTTGTTTAAATAGTTCTCTTTATAAACAAAGTCAATATTGATTTTGAAATAGGTCAACTAGTGGGGTAGCCAAATGTTTCTGTAATGCATTAAGGGCCCAGCCCTACAAGCATTCCACATACAGAACACCCGTTGAAGTTAACTGGATTTCCTATAGTCCCCCTATATGTGGCTAAGGCCCCAAATGTCTACCAAGAGTTCATCCCTATCCTATTACACTACTGAAAAGTTACTAATAGTCATGATCAGTTCAAAATCACTGCAAACTTAATAATAATAATAATAATAATAATAAAATTTTGTAGAAAGACTTCAACAATCTAATACTTGTTTTTCCATAGAACTATCTAATGTACAAACCATGGGTTATCAAGACTGTTTTTGAAATTTGCTAGTAAGGTCATTTCAATATATATTTTTATTTTGTTTAAATGTCATTCCACTACATAGCCTTGTGATTACTGTAGTGAGTAAGGACTAAACACCTCAGTAACAACTGAAGTATCAGACCCTTTGTGAATAGGTCTGTGCTGAGAAAAAAAATGGAAAAACAAGAAATGCATGTTTTATCAGATGAAAGTCCGGAATAATGAATTAAGGGCCGAGTGGAGGCTTGTGTTGAAAGAAAAATGTATAACCAGATGTCGTGATTAAGGAACTTGGCAAACAGACTTGAACAATATATGTATTCTAAAGAAGAAAAGCCAGGTGTTGACCTCATTAACTTATACAAAGTTCTGAAGAGGAGAAAATAAGAGACATTCCAGGACTTTGAGTTTTTGTCAAATATAAGGACTAAGGCCAGGTCTACACTAACACCCCAATTCGATCTAAGGTACGCAACTTCAGCTACGTGAATAACGTAGCTGAAGTCGACATACCTTAGTTCGAATTTACCGCGGTTCAGACGCGGTCCACACACGGCAGGCAGGCTCCCCCGTCGACTCCGCGGTACTCCTCTCGCTGAGGTGGAGTACCGCAGTCGACGGCGAGCACTTCCTGGTTCGAATTATCGCGTCCACACCAGACGCGATAAATCGAACCCGGAAGTTCGATTGCCAGCCGTCGAACTACCGCGGTAGTGTAGACAAGCCCTAAGGGGCATGAAACAATTGTGAAGGTAACACCTAACTCTGAAGGTCTTTAAAAATAAATGAATAAAAACAGTTCAATTAGTGCTGCATACGTAATACCAACTATCAAACCAGCCAAGCCTGCATAAATAGCTTTAAAAAGGAGTTTTAAAAGTATTTGAAAGACATGATGAAGTGGAAAGTAACTGGAGCTGATTTAATAACAGCTACAGGTCTCTGTTGTGTCAGCACCACTAACCCTACAAATGCTACTTAGCATTATTCTTATGCTCAGAAAGGTTCAGCTATCCAACCTGGAAATAGTGATAGTGACATATGGTTAAACTCAATCCTACCCTAATTTGGGCAGGGGTGAAATCCACTCTTCAACCTATGGCCACCGCACAGGGCTCCCACACAGCCTGCTATTTCAACTGATAAACTAGAACAGTAGAAACAACTTCTTCATGCAAGTTATGTGAAATACTAAGGCCACTGGGTCCATTAAAAAGAGATCAGAAGTCCCTGCCTTGGCTCACATTGTAGCATCCTGAACCTAGCAGGCATGGAGACTTTTTCCATAGCACAGAAGGGGCAACCACACACCTCTGAGCAGCCACTGAAGCAATCAGACAGTTGACAAGAAGGTGTGAGTAACAGTAGGGAGAAATTAGGCCAGGTCTACACTAACACCCCAATTCGATCTAAGGTACGCAACT
>NW_020673154.1:0-1697 GCF_002925995.2 Terrapene triunguis | reverse complement strand
GGGATAAAAATGTCTAAAGCAGGAAAATAATGAAAAGTGCTAAAGACTGGATCTCTATATTTATTACCAGAAGAATTACAGCCCTGATATTTATAGAAAACAGAGACATATGTATAAACAGAATAATTTCCATTATATTATGTACGTACATATATGACTTTACTACTCATTAAATATACTGGATTGACAGTCCTGGAGACCTTGGATTATCCACAAGGTATCCCTCAGGCAGTGACACAAAAACACACCTTATCCCCGGCCCCCCAAAAGGATTCATTTACACTACTAAGGAATAGAGGAAGTACTATAATATGAAAGAGAACATGCCTCCATGATGTACAATTTGTTGTATAATTGTACCCCAGAATCTAAGTTTTCATTTAAAGTGTCCAGCCCTGATGGTTGTGAGGCTAACCCTAAAAAAGCGAGCAATTTAAAGGAGGCTCTGTCATCTTCCTGAGTTTCCACAAAGCCTGAAACAATAGCTCTGGGAAACATAGTTTCTCCTCTATGTCTCCTGGATTGTTAACTCGGAAACTCGCCCACTACCGAGTTAGCAAAACCTCCAGCTTCCTCAAGGATGACAGCTTCTATGGCCGTGCTGTTGACACAATCTGCGGCACATAAAAAACTGAAACAATGGGCACATCATAAAACTTCCTAACAGAGTCCCTAACAATACCTAGTTCTTACATAGCACTTTTGATTTGTAGATCTCAAAGCACTTTACAAAGTATGTCAGCATATTTGTTACACAGTGGGAACAAATATTTAACAATGAGCTCTTCAATCTAGCAAAGAAAAGGATAACACAATCCAATGGCTGGAAGCTAGACAAATTCAGATGGATATATGGCATACATTTTTAACAATTTACTAACGGCCATGGTGGATTCTCCATCACTGACCATTTTTAAATCAAGATTGAATGTTTTTTTTAAAGATCTGCTTTAGGAATTATTTTGAGGACAGTCAATGGTCTGTGTTATACAGGTGGTCAGACTAGATGATCACAAGTGTGCCATGTCCCCAGAGGTGCAAGTGGGCCGCTATGGGCCGGTACGGCGTACCGGTAAGAAGCGGCCGCTGGTACCAGCCCATACACAGCCAATGTTAAAATGTTACCGCGGCAGCGGCCGGAGCCCCGGGCCCTTTAAATCGCTGCCGGAGCCCCAGGTGGCACGGATCGGGCAGCTGGGACCCCGTAACGTTAAGTCTTTTATGTTACTTTCACTCCTGCGTGTCCCTCTCTAGTGACTGGTCTTCACAGAGGATACTATCCCTACTATTGCGACTTGCAAATGGAGTTACTCCCTTATCTCAAGGGCTAGAGATATGCTTTTGGTGCTGAAGGCTCTGGAGCTCTATCTGCACTGAGGATGTTATGTTAAATAACAGCATTGTTAATTATTTTGCTGCTGATCATTTTACCAGAAATATCAAGCTCAGGTACTGTCACGGGTGCTGGAACTAGGGGTGCTGAGAGTGCGGCAGCACCCCGTGTCTTGAAGGGGTTCCCATATAGACAGGATTTACAGTTTTGTTCAATGGCTCTCAGCACCACCGCTACAAAAACTGTTCCAACACTGCTGCATACTGGTTTTACAGCTCTTAAATGCCTCCCATGTTTTAGCAGGCAAAAAGCCACAATCGCCCACTACCGAGTTAGCAAAACCTCCAGCTTCCTCAAGGATGAC
>NW_020673153.1:0-2243 GCF_002925995.2 Terrapene triunguis | reverse complement strand
AGGGCCTGAGCTCCAGATTGTGTGTTGCCCCACCCTGACCCAGGGCCTGGGCTTATTCCTGAAGTAGTTGCTCAGCCCCTGCCTGAGGGCCTGAGCTCCAGATTGTGTGTTGCCCCACCCTGACCCAGGGCCCAGGCTTGTTCTGGAACTATTTGCTCAGCCCCTGCCTGAGGGCCTGAGCCCTTGACTATTTCCTGTCTCACCCGGTTAGTTCCCTGACTCAGCAGACCTCAGTAGTGAGGCAGCCTGGCTCCCAGCCGCCCCAGAGAGGGGCGACCCTAACAAAACCCCTCTACACCCCTATTCTGTCACAACACCTTCGTCATCTGATAATTACCTGCAATTTAAAGACAAGTGAGAGTTTGGGGTCTGTAAATATATATGAAGCAAAGTAATAATCTACAGAATAATTATCCACAGCTTCTCACCCTTCCTTGTTGTAGAGCAGAGTGTAGTTGGTAGGAAGTCCTCCATCTGAGCCAGGCTTCCACCAGCAAGTAAAGGTTTCCATTTCTGGAGAACGACACTTCAAAACCTCAGGCTTTCCAGGAGGTGATTGCTCTGGGGAAGTGCAGAAATCAGCCTAGTTAATAAGCTTTACAAATATCCTACATTACACATTTAGGTAGTACTGACGGTGAGGTGTAAGGAGATGATAGATTCCATGGATTGGATACAGTACACTGTGTAAAGGCAAACCTGAATGTGTGAATTACTATGACATAGAATCCAATAGTATTTAAAAACACGTCTTTTTAAAATAAAGAACACATTGGTCAATAATCTCTAAGAAAAAAGTGTATTCAAATTTGCATACATGTGCCTTCTCCTTCTAAGCTTATTTATTACTTTAGTAAAGTTCCAGGCCACTTTTTCATTAATATTGTTATTCACATTTTCATGGTGACCAGTCTTAAGAAGAATGAAGGGGAAGGGACAGGTGTCTGTCAATACTATCTCTAAGGGTATGTCCACTCAGCAACTAGACTCCTTGGGCTCTAGGACTCTGCAAGGTGGGAGGGTCCCAGAGCTCAGGCTCCACCCCGAGCCTGGAAGTCTACACAGCAATGTGAAACAGCCGCACAGCCTGAGCCCCATGAGCCCAAAGCAGCTGGCATGGGCCAACCACAGGTTTTTCTTTGCTGTGTAGACATCCCTAAGTTATCACTTACTGACCCTAAAACTTTCACAAGAGTAAATCAAGCCATTTTCAAAATCTCTGTACAGGAGTTCTTAAGAGAATTGATCATTTGAAGTTGTATAGGTTCCAATGAGGATCAGGATAGCCAGGATTTATCGTCAGAATTTTCTAAACAAACTGCTTTCGGGAAAATAATGTGCTGTATAGTTTTCTACTTACCATTCAAACACTCTATGTTCAGAAAAAGCAGCAAAATAAATCTAACTGATGATGCCAAGTTTTGCTTCATGTTGTTTACCTACTCCTCCTCCAGCGGGGAAAGTAGGATCAGAGGATAGCTGAAAAATATGACAATGTGCAACATTTAATAATAGTATTTGGCATGTGTGTGTATCATTATGTGTTCAAAGCACTTTGCAAACTTGAACTAATTAATCCTCACCACACCTCTGTAATCCAATAAGAGTTATAGTCCCTAATTTTCCAGATAGGGAAGATGAATCACAGAAAGGCTAAGTATCCTACTCAAGGTCATTCAGCCAATCGTTAGCAGCACCACAATTAGAATTCACAGCATGGTCTATTCTTGTGATTTGATCGTGTGTCTATGATATTTGGTTCCTTTTTAAAGCTCCAGCTCTCAGATTCATGCAATTACATGTGAATCTCCGCTTCACTTGAAAAGTAATTAAGTTGTGGTTGCAGAGAACAGCTTGAGAACATGACCCAACTGAACCCTAAAGGCTCAAAAACTGGAAGGCAAATAAAAAACCTCATCATTATTTTTTTTTAAACTCGCATGACTTTTGAGCCAATCTCATGATTCTGAGGGGACTAACTCATGATTATTGAGCTGTTGGGTTTGGCAATACTGAATTCAGTTGTCCCTCAGTTGCCATCCACCAAATGATGCTGCCATGTCAGTGCGTGTAACTCACTCTTTCTGTTGCATTCAATTTTGCATCTAAATGACAAAGCAAGACTGACGTTTCACTCCATATTCTTTATTAAAATATGCTTATGATATGAATGACATAACTGAGATGTACTTTACACAAGATGGGTCTTGTAAGATATTATTGGAAAGGTTATAATTTACTGA
>NW_020673152.1:0-1521 GCF_002925995.2 Terrapene triunguis | reverse complement strand
CACACACACACACACACACACACACACACACACACACACACACACACACCAAAGGGAAAACCCAGACAAACATGGATTTTGAGAATTACACTTTTTCAACATCTAATGAAAAATCTATTGGACAAGTGGTCTTTATTTTTCATATGTCTAGAAGCGAATCCAGTCATGATCCATAATCTTCTTTGCTTAATATCAGACTATTGCCCTTTCAGTATATTGCTAGCTTTGGCATTTTGTTTTTCTGCAGTGCACTCAAAATGTTTTTTTCCATATACAGCACAATCGTTAAATTTGGTTTTAAATATTTTGCTAAGATGTTCAAAAATGAGTGGCTAACGTTAGGTGTCTAATATGGATGTCAGGGCCTAAATAAGCCCTCTGATTTTCAGAAGTCACTGAGTACCCAGCCTTTTGACTTTAGTGGGTGCTGCTCAGTACTCAGCAACCTTTGAAAATCAGGTCACTTATTTAGAGGGATTTAGGCACCTAACTACAGGCTCCAGTTTTTAAAACCTTGGCCCTAGTTTTCCTTATTTAAAAATTTTAAATAAAATATTAATGCTAAAGTTTCTTGCACGCGTAGAGCTTTTCATGGCTATTCTAAGGAAAGCAGCAATAAGTTAGAATTTATAGAACACTTCCCAAAAGTTTATAATCATTGCAATGGCCCTTGGATGTATTATTTCATTTTACAGATTAACCTCTGACTCAGCTTGCCTAAGACACATATATGGACACAGGAGTCGTCAGTGTCAGAACTGGAACTAAAGAGGGAGTGCAAACCACAAATATTGACTGGGTATTCATGAGCAGGTGTAGTGCCTGAAACCACTATAAACTCATATTTTAAAATCGCTTAGATTTCAACTAGACAGTGTTCCCTTCAAAAGAATAGAGATTAGTAAAGGGAGATGCAGCAAAGCCCCCTAATTCACCATTCAAATACCTTGTGAGGTTATCGTCACATCTAAGATAAAACAGGGCTTTAAATCCCACAGGCTTGAAAACAAAGGACTTCAAAGTTACATCCAATTAAGAATAAAACAAACTACCCATGTTCTTCACCCAAGTATAACTCTGCAATGGCTTGTCAAATTCTCTTTTAAACAAGACTCTCAAACTTTGCACACTCCAGAAGCGAACTATGCTTGGTACCAGTGAAAGGAAATTTCTGTTTTGTTATAAGTATCTGAGTTAGTTGACTAACCACCAAAAATGAATTTTAAAAATCATATTGTAGTTAGCTTAATTTTGTTATAGCTCTGGGGGTGATTTCTTGCCAAGCGATTTTAGGGTTTTCCCTAAATATAGAGATGTATCAGCGTCCCTCTGCTGTAACAATATTTCCATCATTTGTAGGTTGTCATGAAGTGCATCCTAAAGAGCTTTGCCCATGTCTATGAATTATCTTAATACTGCCTGGCCTATAACCTTAAACCCATTGAAACCTATATTACAAAGGCTGGTGTTACATGCAGGCTGGGAGCTATTGTAATATTTAATTCTTAGCACTTACCTAAC
>NW_020673151.1:0-1711 GCF_002925995.2 Terrapene triunguis | reverse complement strand
ATTTAAAGGGGTGCTGGCGCAGTTTACTCACTAGGTTAGACCTCAGCGAAAGCAATATTCCCATTGTTGTTGCTGCTTGCTGTATGCTACATAATATCTGTGAAAGTAAGGGGGGAAAGTTTCTGGTGGGGTGGGGGGTTGAGACAGATCGCCTAGCTGCCAATTATGAACCGCCAGACACCAGGGAAATAAGAGCACATCGAGGTGCACTGCATCTCCGAGAGGCTTTGAAAACCAGTTTCATGAATGACCCAACACTGGTGTGACAGTTCTGTGTGTTGTTCCTTACCAAGCTGTCCCCTTTTTTGCATGTACTGCCCTGTAAACTAAACGCCCACCAACCACTGTGTGCACAATGAATAAAGAGCCTCTTGTCCTCAATCCGTGCATTTTTATTATGCTAACAAACACTGAACAAAGACAGCAATGCATAGCAAAGATAACCCGGGTCTAAGGTCCTGATAACACAGGACGGGAGAGGCAAGGACACGTAGCTTATTACAACTGCACTGTCTAGCAATCCAACCTGTGGGAATGAGAGCCTTCTGCTCCATGAACCATCCCCTGGAGTTGAGTTCAAGGGATAACGGAACTCCCTCCCACCCCCTGCATTCTAAGACATCTGGGAGAGGAAGATGTGGAACTTGGTGAGGAGGGCAGCTGGTTCATCATTGGGTGCAGCGGGACTCTAAGGTGTAGCTGCCTTTCCTGCACCTCAACCAGATGCCTCAACATGTCTGTTTGCTCCCCCATAAGTCTCAATATCTCCTCTTGTGTGTTATGCTCTTGTTCCCTGCATGCTTTCCTGCCCTCTGGGTCAGTGCGCATGCTCTCCGACTGTGTGAGCCTCCATGGATTCAGCTGGGCCCTGTCAGTCTCGGAGGAATGCATCAAATCACAGAACATGTCTTCCCTTGTCCACTTTTTTCACCTGAGGATTGCCACGGGCAAGCAGGGGCGAAAGAAAATGCAGGCCTGTTATTTACCAGGCTGCACGTGGCAATAGACTATATTGGTAAGGGATGCAAGGAGAGTATGGGTCACGATGCAAACTGCAGACACACACACACACAACTAAAATTAATCAATTTAAAGTTTTATTGGGGATAATTACAAGGGGTAAGGGAGCAGCGTTTGATTAGCTAATAGAGTTAATGAAACTTAAAACACACAATGACTAAAATATCTACTAACAATATTTATAAACAAAGATGCAGCAATTAGTAATAACTGATACTTACAAATACAAACCAACGCATAACGACCGGCAAACGTAGAAACTCTGTTTGAAACACGTGAGCTGAGAGAGAGGCTTCGAGGTGATCAGGCTCGGTTACGGGTGTACACAGGATACACAGGATTCGTTTTTCTTTCTCCTCTCCCTGCCTGCACATGGCAGGCAGCCCATAAAGTACCAACTATGACATCATAGAAGTGTCATAGGGGACGGGGCCCAAAACCTGTTTGTGTTCGTTTCTGATTGGCACAAGCAAAGTTTACACCAAGTAGGGGAGCAGGTGCCTCAAAGTCTGGCTTCGCCCCCAAAAGGTGAGGAAATGCATATTGCTTTAGAATGCGTGCAACACTGAATGACAAAAGAAGAGGCCAGGGCAATACCGGTATGGGCAAGTTTTACAGGATGCAGACAGGAACTCATCTCAACAAACCAGATGCCTCAACATGTCTGTTTGCTCCCCCATAAGTCTCAATA
>NW_020673150.1:0-1529 GCF_002925995.2 Terrapene triunguis | reverse complement strand
GGGCGCTGCGCGCCCGGCGTTCCGGGGTGCCGGAGAACCCCCCCGGGTCCCCGCCAGCGGGCGCTGCGCGCCCGGCGTTCCGGGGTGCCGGAGAACCCCCCCGGGCTCCCCGCCAGGGGGCGCGGCGCTGCCTGCAGGCGCCGGGGACCAGCCGGGGCACACGCGGAGCCCCGGGCCCCTGGGAGCCAAGCGCGCCTCTGGGGGCGCCTGGGGGGCCGGGCTCTTCCCTGTCCCCGCCGCTCCCTAGCCCCGCTGGGCTGCCCGGCCTTTCTCCCCTGTCCCGATCTCCGCTAGGGACCTACCCACCGAGCCCTGGTAGCGCCCACCCCGGCAATAGCGCCCGTGGGCGCTCGGCCCCGCCGAACCTCTGCGCAGGGCTTGTGGGGGCAGCTGCCGCCCAGCTCCCACCCCCGTTCGGGAACTCGGACCTGGCTGTTCAGGTTTCAAACCGCCGGGGCCATCAGTCCCCGGGGCTTGCGGGGTTGACAGTGGCGCTAAGGGGCAATGCAGGAGGGGTGTCATGGGCCAGCACCGCTCACCTGCCCATAGCAGCCTGCGCACAGTTATTCAGCCTGGTAGAATCCACTTATCTGATTTCCTTGGCAGCTTCACTGAACTCTGCCTCCCTCTCTGCAGGGGGAACCAGGGCTTTCAAAGAGCGGCTTAGCCTTCACAAGGGTGCTGTAAATTCTGCCTTCATATCCCTGTCTAGCTTCCTTCAGAGCAAAGTCTGCCAAGAGTGGGTGTTACAAATAACGACTTTATTCCTCGGTGCCCCAGAGCTATCAAATGACAGCAATAAAACGTCCCATTGAAAAGCTGATTGTTGAACATTTCTATTGTGGTAGTGCCTAGTTCCCTGGTACAGGATGGGACCCATCGGGCCAGGCACCCTACAGACATAAGAAATGACTCCCTGCCCCCAAAGAGTTTACAAGCAAGAAATGAGAAAGAAGTGGGCAGGGGAACAGAGAATCGGGGGAACGAATAGAACAGGGTGTTTAGGACTGATGGTCTCTTTGGTGTATGCACCAGGGAAGTGGACCTGCCACAGTGGAAGGTGACCTTTGTTTCCTCACTGCTACTTTTAGCCTTGAAGGATCATTGCTGCCAGAAGCGATTGAGTCCCTGCGTATGGACAGCCTCGGGTATTATCCCTGACTAGAGGCTGCCAGATTTGTCTACACATTAATGAGTTAAGTGTAGTGGATTATTGGGTTTACCAAAACTCATTTCACTTGAGATAGCCGACGGGGCTCACCGGAGGTGAAAGGTCCACTTCTTTGTTCTCTGAACCATCCACCACTGACTTCCAACAGGATTAGATGCTACCCATTAAATTACTCCTGTCAATGACAATCTATTTGGCTTGGCTTGATAAGTATAGCAATGCAGTCTATTGACAGCCTTTAAATTAGCTCATCACCCACTTGTGAGTGAGGCCGACTGGCAGATTCATAGGCCTGAACGGCAGGGTTGTAGTAGTGCTAAATCTAGAGTGACTCCTATAAGTAGTAGTAACAGTTTTA
>NW_020673149.1:0-1026 GCF_002925995.2 Terrapene triunguis | reverse complement strand
TTTGTTTGTTTGTTTGTTTGTTTGTTTGTTTGTTTGTTTGTTTGTTTGTTTTTTAAAGGGCATATTTGGGGTTTTTTGGTCCAGCTGTTTAATTTTGCAGATCTTGGTTCTTAAGAACAACAGTAGTGTATGAAAGTTTCTGACATCAATGTTGACAACAATAATAAAGAAAAAGGAAAAGACATGCTCAAACATCATGCAACCGTGCTTCTCAAAATTCAAAATATAACAGTTGTTCAAGAAATAAGAATGAAATATCTTTTCTCCACAATCAGTATTCTGCGTTTGTATATGATCGTTCTATGCACAAGCAATCCTATTTTACTGTGTTCATCAAATGATAAAGTACTTACGGACTGTGTCAGAAATGACTGATGGTGAGAGTTCACTACAAAAGTCCTCTCAGTGTAAATTCATTGTCCAAAAGATAATTAGCAAAATGAGTCTGAGTCAGTCTTTGGATATCCATGATCTGATTACACATAACCTGACTCTGATTTGCCAGGAATAATTACAAACATTATTCTGAAGGGAGAAGGGCATCTCAAATAAGACCCAGTGGGAAATAAAGCTTTGATTTATGTTGCATAATCACACAAGTTTAAGAAGAAGGTAGTATTATCTGTCAAGCAAAATCTCCTGGGTGTTTCTGTTGTATTGTTTCAACTGCTAGGTGAGGAGCTGACCATGTCACTTGTGTCCCCATTCCAATATTTGGGTACTGGAATGAAGGAATGACCTGTGTGTAGTATAGTATAGTGCATGACACACACTCCTCCTGTCTGTGGGTGAGTAAATGCACTAGAGTGTTTCATTTTCCTTCTTAAAACTGTGAAATCCTTCCACTCTTTCGCCTCTTGGCAGAAGCAGAGGAAATAACCTGGCTGTGATGCATTGAAAGTTTCCCTGGAGTCACAGGCAGGGAGAGTTGGCTGATTCAGCATTGTGATATAGGGACTGGCCACTCAGAAAATACTACAAAATTAACCTCTTGAAGAAAATTAGCATTGAATGAGCCTCTTTGGC
>NW_020673148.1:0-1071 GCF_002925995.2 Terrapene triunguis | reverse complement strand
AGAGAGAGAGAGAGAGAGAGAGAGAGAGAGAGAGAGAGAGAGAGAGAGACTGCTTTACAGCCTTAGCTAACAGTCAGTTGGCTTTTAGCTCATGTGGTACAGGCTCATGCACTAAGCGCCAGAGGTCCCTGGTTCCATCTTGCCCGCTGACGACCGGAGTCTGTCAGGGTTACACTAACTCACATTAAAATCAATAGAAATTAAACACCTACATACTTTTGAGGAGCTGGGCACAACATCTGTGGCCTGGTCTACACTAACCCCACACTTCGAACTAAGGTACGCGAATTCAGCTACGTTAATAACGTACCTTAGTCCGAACTTACCGCGGGTCCAGATGCGGCAGGCAGGCTCCCCCGTTGATGCCGCGTACTCCTCTCGCCGAGCTAGAAAACAGGTACAAAATTCCTGAGTTCCACTTTTGACTCGCTCTGTGTCACTTAACCTCCCTGCCTATAAAAATGTGGATAATATTAATCTACCTCACAGAGGTATTGTGAGGATCAATTAGTTAAAGTTTGTAAAATGCTTGAAGGATGAAAAATGCTAAGTATTATTGTACCCTGTTTAGTAGGGGCAGAGATGCATTTTGTGCACTCAGTCTCTGAGACTAAGACCTGGTCTACACTGGGGGGAGGGGGGGGGAAATCGATCTAAGTTATGCAACTTCAGCTGCGTGAATAATGTAGCTGAAGTCAATGTACTTAGATCGACTTACCATGGGGTCTTCACCACGGTGAGTTGACTGCTGCTGCTCCCCTGTCGACTCTGCCTGTGCCTCTCACAGCGCTGGAGTCGATGGGAGAGGGCTCGGGGGTCGATTTATCGCATCTAGACGATGCATCCCCGCTGCATCGATCGCTGCCCACCGATCCGGCGGGTAGTGTAGACATACCCTGAGGCAGTACCTGGGTCACTGAACAGAGGTCAAATTGTTCATCTGATTCAGGAGTAATGTTGATGAGTTCTCAGAGTAGTCCTGTCTATTCTTGGCTGGGAGATGGTGATTATAATATGAGCTTCAAGAGTGCTTTACTTTGAGAAGCGGTGGGATTCTTTGGGTTCTTGAAA
>NW_020673147.1:0-1726 GCF_002925995.2 Terrapene triunguis | reverse complement strand
GCCCCATCACTGCTCTGAGACCCAGACAGGTATCCCTACGCCGCCAGCCCCATCACTGCTCTGAGACCCAGACAGGTATCCCTACGCCGCCAGATCCTGTCACTGCTCTGAGACCCAGGCAGGTATCCCTACGCCGCCAGACCCTGTCACTGCTCTGAGACCCAAACAGGTATCCCTACGCCGCCAGATCCTGTCACTGCTCTGAGACCCAGGCAGGTATCCCTACGCTGCCAGACCCTGTCACTGCTCTGAGACCCAGGCAGGGTCCCTGCCACGCCCAGTGCCTCCCCTAGTGATGGGGCTTCAGCTACTGGTTGAGCAGCTGTGAAGACGAAGCCCTTATGGAGGCCATTCTCCTCTTGGAGCCAGTAGGAGATTGGCATAAGCCCAGGCTGCCTGGCGGCTCTGGGGCTGGGCCCAGGAGGAGCAGACATGCTCCCCGATCCCCGTGGCGACGATCAGCAGGAGCAGCAGCCAGCAGGCGCTCAGCAATAGTTACCTCTTCCCCTTGTGCATGGCAGGCCCAGGGGCGAGCCCGAGGAGGGCCGGGCAGCCATGGAGCGGGGAGCTGGGGCCCCTCACTAGCTCCGTGCCTGGGCGCTGGCCTGCGGATAAACAGCGGACTTTAGATCTGTCAGTCTGTTAACCTTCATCAGGACAAATATTTGCATTGGGGGAGGGGGCAGGGAGAGGGAGGTTAAAGGGGACTGTGCCTCTGGAGTTCCTCTGCCCGGGAAAGCCCCCACAGGGACAGGCAGCAGAGCCAGCCGCTCGCCCAGGCGCCCCGCGGGGCGAGCCAGGAGCTGAAGGGCTGGGGCACTGCAGCCCCAGGGAGATCACGTCTGCAGAGGCAGGGGAGGGGTTGCTGGCTGCCACTCCCCCACCTCGGTCTCCCCTCTGAGTACTAACCAGATCATGCTCCCAGCCCCCCGCTGCTGTGATGCGGCCATGGCATAGCCCCTCCTGTGCCCCCTTGCATTGCATTTCCCACCCGCTGCAGACTCCCAAGGCATTAGCATGTCAGCCGAAGCTTTCCCCTGAGCAGCCAGCCTCTGCCCACTTCTTGCAGGGACAGCCGCTGCCAGTCTCCAGCCTTTGCCAAAAAATGGGCAGTTAGCCCCACCCGCACACCGGGCTAAGCTGCAGCTGAAGGCTCTTCCAACCCTCCCACGAGTCCCTGCCCTCGAACAGCACGGCCCTTTTCAGCCACTGATCCCAAGGTGGGCGCGTGCCAGCGATTACAGCTGGGCAAAGCCAGTAAATGCTCACTGCCTTGGCCACGCTTGCTTGCAATGTGCTTCTGCCCCTTCCTGTGAGAGGAGCAGGTATGTGTGCCACTGCCCTCTAGTGCACAGAATCGGAACTGCTGAGCTCTGTGTCCTAGGCCCCCTACTTCTCACTGCTAAAGAAGCGGTGGCAGGGACTGGGGCAGGAGGCTCTGACTTCATCCCCTGCTGTGCCCGTGAAGTTCTGCATGACCACGGTATGCAGCACCGTGGCAACCGGGAAGGTAGCTGGGGCCTCGTTAACATATAATAGGAACGCGCCATTAACGACTATTAACTGTCGTCTGTAACCGATCATTTAAATCAGCTTCTGTACCAGATGACTGGAGGATAGCTAATGTGACGCCAATTTTTAAAAAGGGCTCCAGAGGCAATGCTGGAAAGTACAGGCCAGTAAGCCTGACTTCAGTATTGGGCAAACTGGTTGAAACTATAGTAAA
>NW_020673146.1:0-1706 GCF_002925995.2 Terrapene triunguis | reverse complement strand
TTTGAGTCTCTGACAGGTTCTCGTTCCCTTGCAGCAGGAGGACGTCACGGCCAAAGTGATGCACCAGCTCCGCATCATCCGGCACTTGCGCCAGGTGCCTGAGACACTGCAGGGGCTGTGCCTCTGAGGCCATCAGCAACTCCCGCTCCCTGCTGCAGGTACTGCTCTGGCTCACTGTAAATGGGGAGCTAGTGGAAGGGGAAATGGAGCCCCCTGGCACTCACTAAAAGGGAAAGTGGTGGATTCTCCATCTCTTGATGTCATTGAATGAAGATTAGATGCCTTTCTGGAATGTGTTTTCCAAAAAAGTAACTGTTGTGCTATACAGGAAGCCCATGATATGCAGGGGGTTAGATGAGATGCTCTAAAGGTCTCTTCTGGCCATAAAGTCTACTAATTTTGTTAAAACTGAGTGTAGCGTTGGGAGCAGCCTCTGATGTTTTACTGTCTAGCCGGCTTGCTTCCTAGAATGAACAGGCATTGAGTGGGGTGATCCACAGGGAGTAGCTCAAACCTTCAAAGTGTCTGGTCAGCGGCAGGACAATAGCACTTCAGGGGAGGGGTGTGTGTGGCAGTGACATCACAAAGGCCTTTTGCAGGACCTCAGCCTATTGGTCAAAGGTGTTAGGGAGGTGGTGACCTCACAGAGAGATGCTGACATGAGCCAGGCAGGATAGGGGCGCAGAGCCAGGAAAACCTTGTAGACCCCTGTGGCTTTGCTTCAGCAATTCTCCTTCTCGAGGTCTCTCTTTGAGAGAGTATTAGGGTTCACGTAGGTGAGTGCGAGCAGGAGCCTCTTTCGAGTTTTCTCCTTTCCTTTTACTGATTTTACTAGAAAACAGATGTCCCTGTTTAGAAGGTAAGAGCCTCCAAGAGGTTTTGGAACCTGCTCAGTCTGATCTATCTGGTGCCAGCTGAATTCTAGGCATGGAAAACACTAGTTCAAGGTGGCAGAATTTTATAGCCCACCTGGGATTTTGTCCCATGGAATCACTGGGGACATTAGGGTTTGTCCTTTTCGTTTTACCTTTTCCTCCATCCCTCCTTCCTTTCTCTTCATCTCTTACTTCTTTTGTCCTTTCTCCTGTTCCTCTGTGTGTGTGTGTGTGTGTGTGTTGCTGGGGGTGCTCTTCACCTCCCCTTGTGGGAAGTTCATCCAAAACTGTGGGGTTGAAATAGTGCTTGGACTCCACTGACACTAGATGCTGCCATCCTGTGGCTTAGCATTAGTGTCTGGGATGACTTGGGGCAAGATCTCAACCTCCCCGCAACCCACTTCACTGCTGCCAGAATCCCTCCTGCCCCCCCTGCTAGAGCCGCCTCCCTGCCCAACCTGGGTGGGGGTGGAGAAGAGGGTTCTGAGAATTTGAGCTGTGGTTTGGACGTGGAACAGCTGTCAAGAGCACTGAGGGGGAGGTAGCAGGAGCTCACCCTACAAGGAGGGGGGTTGGCACTGGAGGTTACTAGAAAGGACAAGAAGACTCCATTCTGGGGTTCAGGAGGTGAATTCATCCCTCAGTGGTGGGCAGCTGCTGGGTGGAAATACTGCTGGTTCCAGGTGCCCTTAATTCCCCCTGATTCCTCGGGGCGTTTGAGTCTCTGACAGGTTCTCGTTCCCTTGCAGCAGGAGGACGTCACGGCCAAAGTGATGCACCAGCGCCGCATCATCCGGCACTTGCGCCAGGTGCCTGAGACACTGCAGGGGC
>NW_020673145.1:0-1278 GCF_002925995.2 Terrapene triunguis | reverse complement strand
GGGCGGGGATCCGGGCCCACCGGTCTGGCCCGGTGCGGGCGGGGATCCAGGCCCACCGGTCTGGCCCGGGGCGGGCAGGGATCCGGGCGCATTGGTCTGGCCCGGGGCGGGCGGGGATCCGGGCCCACCGGTCTGGCCCGGTGCGGGCGGGGATCCAGGCCCCCAGCTCTGGCGTGGTCCCAGCTCCCTGCGTCTCAGGACGGCGGCTCTGTGGGATCAGCCCCGGCTCTGTCTGCGTCTGGCCCCTCTATAAATATCTCCCTGCGCCCGCCCCAGGGCCGGGCAGGGGAACTGAGAGTGGCGTGACTGCTCCGGAGAGCGGCTCCTGCTTCCTGCCGCTGCCGCCGGCTCCTCACGAGAGGCTGGCGGGCCCCGATCCTGCCAGGCTCTCCTGGGGCTGCCTGGGCGCCCCCCTGCCCCCCACTCCCTCTCTCTGTGGTTTGAGGCGGCTGCGCTGAGTCACCGACTGGGGTTTCTCGGTATCGGCCCCGGCTGGATTCCCTCGCTCGGCTCCCTGCTGCGGGGGCGGGGGGGCAGGCTTGGCACTGCTCCTGCTGCCCCCTTCCTCCGGCGACTGCCCATCCCCCCACCCGGGCGCTGCTTTGGGTCCTGGCTGCCCCCCCCCCCCGCCCCGGGAACACCATGTCCCCGGCCACTGGCTTATCACCGCGGTGGATGGCACAGGAAACTAGCGCAGGCTGATTGGGGCTGATAAGGAGCGGGGGAAGCTGGGCTGGGCCAGGCAGCCCTGCAGGGGGCGCTCTGCAGCCCGGTTGCACCGCAGAGCCGGCTGCCGGGGGCAGAAAAGCCGCGTTGCCCCCAGACCCCGGGGCTGGGTGTCCAGCGGGGCCCAGAAAGGGTTAGAAGCAAACGCGCCTCGTCCTGCAGCTGGAAATTCCTGCGGTCTCGGGGCTGCCGGGGGAGCTGTGGGGTCTGAGCCACTGGTGCTCTCTGGGGGGCACCGGGCGGGGCCTGCTGGGGAGTGCGGGCGGGGGCGCGGGGAGGCAAGACATGGTTTTCGGAACCATTTTCAACAGCAAACGGCGTTTCCCCGAACGGCAAAATCTCGGGGGGGGGCTGCCAAAACAGTGCTAAAGCGGGCGCGGGGGGGTCCAGCCTCCCTTCTTTTCTGTCTTGGCTGCTAGGAAATGGGGGGGGGATGAAAACCAGCATTCCCCCCCCCCCCTTTTTGTTTTTTAAAAACCAAAAAACTTTCAAAGGGAATTGGGGGAATTCAGGTTGTTTCTCCCCGGCTTTCCCGAGCTCCCCCCAAAGAAC
>NW_020673144.1:0-4696 GCF_002925995.2 Terrapene triunguis | reverse complement strand
CAGGAAGCCGGGGGTGCAGGGCCCTGAGTCCCCCATACTCCGTGACAACTGGTGGCAGCGGCGGGATCTACTGCACCCCGTGGACGGCGCTTCCTGCAGTAAGTGACTGGGGAGCAGTAAAACGAAGGGGGATTGACGGGGACCAGGCGTGCTGAAGAGTCAGAGAGAGACGGTTATCACCCCTGGGAGTGTGTGACCAGCGAGAAGGACTTTTGCAGTAACAGGGTCCCCCGGGGGATCGCAGTGAGTGGTCCCAGGGGCGGAGGAGTCTGCAGCTCGACCCTGGCAGAGAGGTGGTGACCTCGAGAAGGGCTGGCACACTAGGGGTCTCCCTGGAAACTGGGGAGCGGTGAGCACACAGGCCTGTGAGTGGCGAGCAGGAAGATGTATGCCAAGCGGCTTAAGAGTGACCTGGTGGAGCTGTGCAAGCAGAGGGGGGTGCGCATTGGGAAGCTCACCAAAGAACAGCTCATTGCCCAGCTGGAGAAGCGAGATCGCGCGAATGAACTGATCCCTGGCGCTGAGGGAAGCAGCCTGGCAGATGCAGCGCAGGCCCCAGAGTCTGTCCCAGCTGGGAGTGGTCAACCGGCTGCTGAGGGCTTCCCGAGACCCCTCCTTCCTATGCCTAGGGGAAGGGTGGGGAGGAGCCCAGCCAATACCGAGGGCGCAGTGACCCCCCCGGCCAGCAGGGGATCCTCCCAGCCACGCTCGCCGGCCAGCAAGGGATCCTCCCGGCCGCGCGCGGCATCCATGGAGCGGAATGGGCTGGAATGGGAGATAGAGCTAAAACTGAGAGAGCTGAAGGATCGTGAACGGGAAGAGCGGGAAGAACGGGAAAAACAGCGTCAGCATGAACTGGAACTGGCCAGGCTAAAGAACAGTGGGGCCCCAGCTGCGGTGAGTGAGGGGGGACCCAGGACTGCACGGAGCTTTGATAAGTTCATCCTGGCCCCACGTAAGGAGGGGGAGGACATGGATGACTTCCTGGATGCCTTTGAGACGGCCTGCGAGCTGCACCAGGTTGATCCTGCGGACAGACTCCGGGTTCTCACCCCCTTACTGGACCCCAAATCCGTGGCATTGTACCGCCAACTGGACGAGGCGGAGAAAGGGGACTACGAACTATTCAAAAAGGCCCTGCTACGTGAGTTTGGGCTGACTCCTGAGATGTACCGGGAAAGGTTCCGGAGTCAGGATAAAACCCCTGAGATCTCCTATCTGCAACTAGCTGTCCGCATGGAGGGATACGCCAGCAAGTGGGCAGATGGGGCCCAGACGAAGGAGGACCTGGTTAAACTGCTGGTATTGGAGCAACTGTATGAGCGGTGCCCATCCGACCTGAGGCTGTGGTTGGTGGACAAAAAACCAGAGAACCCGCGACATGCAGGCCGGCTGGCCGATGAGTTTGTGAAGAGCCGGTCAGGGGCTGGCAGGGAGGAGTCCCAAAGGAGCAGGCCCGCTGCGATGCAGAGAGAGAGTCACCCGGGTACTTCCCAAAAGGGGAATGTGGGGAATCCCCTCCCATGGGGAATGCCCCGGGTCAGGGACAACCGACCGGCTCGAGGGGACACCTGGGACAGGGTCTGCTATCACTGTGACCAGAGAGGTCACATACGGGCCCAGTGCCCCAGACTCAGGGACAGACTGAGCGGACCAGACCCACAGAGGGTTGACTGGGTAGAGACCCAGCCGGGCGAGAGGCGGCACTCCCAGGGAAGGGGGGCTGGCAGAATACCACCTGCTAAGGAGGAAGGAGAGCTCCAGGCCAGCTCCTCTGGGGGGCTGAATGCTCCAGACTCAGGGTTTTTGGTTTATACGGTGGGCGCGGGGCGGTCCCTCCGGAGAGAGTACCTTGTTCCCCTGGAGGTGGATGGGAGGAAGGCCGATGGATACTGGGATACGGGCGCAGAGGTGACACTGGTCCGGCCCGAGATGGTGGCCTCAGATCGGATGGTGCCCAACACCTTCCTGACTCTGACGGGGGTGGGTGGGACCCCATTCAAGGTACCTGTGGCGAGGGTACGCCTGAAGTGGGGGCCCAAGGAGGGCCCCAAGGACGTGGGGGTACAGCCGTATTTGCCCACTGAGGTGTTGATGGGGGGGGACCTGGAGGACTGGCCAAGCAACCCCCAGAATGCACTGGTTGTGACCCACAGTCAGAGCCGGCGAGGAGCACTGCGCCCTGACCTTGGGGAGGGTGCCTTGCCCGAGGCGCAGGACCCTAGCCTGGTGGGGAGGGAACGCCCAGGGACACGGCTCAGGGAGGCTGCGGCTTCAGACCCAGCCGGCGAGAGAGAGCAGGTGGCCATCCCTGTCCCAGCTGCTGAGTTCCAGGCCGAGGTGCAAAAAGATCCCTCCTTGCAGAAGATAAGGGACCTGGCCGACCTCGGTGCGGTACAGACCATGGGGAGAGGTGGCCGAAAAAGGTTCCTGTGGGAGAAGGGGTTCCTGTACCGAGAATGGGCTCCCCCAGGGAAGATGGAGTCAGGGGGAATCAGGAGGCAGCTGGTGGTACCCCAGAAGTATCGCCGCCAGCTGCTGTACCGGGCCCATGACATTCCCCTCTCAGGGCACCAGGGAACCTGGCGTACCCAGCAGAGGCTGCTACGGAGCTTTTACTGGCCTGGGGTCTTTGTTGCTGTCCGGCAGTATTGCCGATCCTGTGACCCCTGTCAGAGGGGAAGGAAGGCCCGGGACAAGGGGAAAACGACTTTAGGACCCTTGCCCAGCCTAGAGGAGCCGTTCCGGAGGGTGGCCAAGGTTAAAAGGGGGGCTCTGAACCAAGAGAGCCCGAAGCACAGACCTCCAGACTGGAGCGCTGGGAGAAGACCCCAGCCCAGTTGGAACCCCAGGGGTATTGGGGTGGGGAAAGGGCACAGGCCGCATAACCCTTCCCACATGCGAACTGCGAATGCCCTCGAGTACCCCGACCTAAGGGGGGGGGCGTGAAAATGGAAGGGCCTGGTGTAATTCTCACCAAGGAATGGGAGGGATGCTGGGGCATCCATGGGAACGGGGGTAGGTTCGAACTTCCCCGGGTCACTGGCTAAAGTGACCCCGCTCAGTTCGGTCTCGGAGGGGGGAGAGATGTGACGAACTGAGACTGTTCTTAAAGTAGTCTGTGAATGCTGACAGGGGAGTGTGGCTAGGATGGTCTGCATTGGGGGATGGGTGAATGACTGAAGGGGAATACCTGAGCATGTAACATGAGAACCCAGGAAGGAGTGAGAGGCCAGGTGACACCTTTGCCCGGGAGACTGAACAAAGAGAGTCTGGGAAGCTGGCTGGTGAGGTGGCTGGAAGGCAGAGAGGGCTCTGCCCCCAGGAGGTGGGCTGGGGTGCCCCAGGACCCCAAGATGGACCTAACTGTGGGGGTCCTGTTGTCTGCGCCTGCAAGACCTGTCTTGGACTGTATTCCTGTCGTCTAAATAAACCTTCTGCTTTACTGGCTGGCTGAGAGTCATGGTGAATCACAGGAAGCCGGGGGTGCAGGGCCCTGAGTCCCCCATACTCCGTGACAGTACTCCTATTCTTTTTATGGGAAAAAATATGTTTCATTGACAAAAACTAAAAATTGTGTTTTTCAAGGAACACCTGAAAATGGAATTTCTATCATGAAAGTTTCTTTTTTGTCAAAAAGCCACTTTCCACTGAAAAAAAAGTTTCCACGGGAAAATTTATGACAAGCTTAAAATTCACCCTGTGAGCAGGAAGACTCCAGAAATGTAATAGCAATATCATATTTTCAGCCTTAAACTATTATTTCTTGCCTCTTTTAATTATCTGCTTTTTCTGTGCATCAAAATCATCTGCATCCCACAAAGCCATCGTTGTGTTTAATCATTTTAATTTCATGTCTTCATTTGTTTTGTCAGGCAAAACAGTTGATCACACTGGAAAAGGGCAATCATACCATTGTGAAGTAATTTATTCTCCTGGGATTCCCTGGGACCCAATATTTGCAGATCTCGCTCTTCATGCTCTTCCTTGTTATGTACATCTTGACGGTCACAGGAAATGTGTCGATCATAGTCCTAGTGGCAACCAGCCGTCATCTCTGCATCCCAATGTACTTCTTTCTCTGCAATCTCTCCTTCCTGGAGGTATGGTACACCGCAGCTTGTATCCCAAAGATGCTTGCCAACCTTGTGTCCCAAAGCAAATCCATCTCCTTCATAAGCTGTGTCCTACAGATGTATTTTGTTTTCTCCCTAAGATGCACAGAGTATTTTTTCTTGGCTGTCATGGCCTACGACCGCTATTTGGCTATATGCTATCCATTGCACTATAGCTCCATCATAAACAGCACCTTGACTGCTCAGCTGGCTGTTGGCTCTTGGTTGAGTGGTTTCCAACTATTTCTGTCCCAGCATTTCTGATCACCAGGTTGTCCTTCTGTGGCCTTAGGGTCATCAATCACTTTTTTTGTGACATAGCACCGTGGATAGTTCTTTCCTGCACAGATACCTACCTTATTGATCTGGTGACCTTTATCATCTCATTCATCGTCATCCTGGGCTCCTGTGTCATAACCCTGGTATCCTACATTTACATCATCTCCACTATACTGAGAATATCATCAGATAAAGGACAGAGAAGGGCCTTTTCAACTTGCTCTTCCCATCTCACGGTCATGATTATCTGGTACAGTTCGACCATTTTCCTACATGTCAACCCTTCCATGCAGAACTCATTG
>NW_020673143.1:0-6660 GCF_002925995.2 Terrapene triunguis | reverse complement strand
CAAAACTAACTATTCCTCTTTCTTATTTCTATTATTTCTGCTAGTGTGAGTGAAACTGAAGCCATCTGCTAAAAACGCTGACCAATACATTTTTGCTGTAGCCTGTAAGCATTACACACAGAAGTAAGTGAGAGTTCACAAGATGGAGTCTGGGGGTTCCGCTAGGCCCAGAGCAAAAGAGCTTCATTGACACTTTGGTTTTCTATTCTCCCGAGTTACCTGGTAGCTATGCCTAGGGGGGGGTCCCCAACAATCCCTCCTTTGAGAACACTTAACAAATTTTTGTGAGAGTTTTTTTATACTTTAAAGACAGAATGCGATTAAGCTTTATACAATTAGGATTATTAATGAGAGGATATAAGGGAACCTCTGGAGAGGGGGAGGTACAAATTTTACATATGAGCACTTTACAGCAAATGACCAAAAGAATAAGAACAAAACATATTACAACACCTGTGAGCAAGATGCGAACAATGCTTTCCCCTATATTTTTTAGTTTTTTTAAACCAGGTATTTAACCCCAAAGGGAATCCAAAATAGTGGGTTCCCCTTCCTGGGCCTTCTATTGATTAAAGGCCCGTTCAGCTGACAAGATGTGCATGTTAATGTCCTGTGAAAACTCTGGGACATAGGTACAATACTTTTTTTTAATAAGGGCACAGACCCCGCCTTGTGAGGCTAACACATAATTTAGGGCCTGACGGTTTTGTAAAGCCAGCAGTCGAAGCTGGTACAGCTTAGAACTTATGCTTTTTTTTATGGCTAGGGTATTATAGGCAAACTTAAATTGTCAGAGGTGCTACTGCTAGTAACCATCCACTTTTGACAAAAGTTTGACCAATTTTGGGGTACTACTCTTCAGGGCAATCCCGCTGAATGATGGGGAGTCTGGGCACATATTCAACAGTTGGAAAGATTGAACTCACGGGCAAAGGCAATTTTCAGGGCCTCATATGTGTTGGTAGCTATATCTGCAGGGATGGCTCCCCATCCTGCATGCGATGTGGGTGAAACAGTAGGTAACAGAAGAATTGCCTCTGTGATAAAAAGAAATGCTGTGAGAGACCCTAAACCTAAACCCATATTGTAATTACCATAACCCAAATACCCAGAGTACAATAAGAATTATTGACACTAAACAAGTCAAAAAATAACAAGACCAAATACACAGGCCAGGTCCGCCTTTTGTGAGAAAATAAAACCAATGTTCAGGGTTCTTGCGAGGAGTATGTTGTGACTGTTCAGAAAGATCACAACGCATTCCCAGTGATTCTTACTGTCTTTTGAATAACAGCTTAAGTCCCAAATTGTTGTTAGCAGTCTTCTCCGCAGGCTGGACAGTCCACTGTTTAGGAATGGGCACTGCTTTCAGTCGAGAGTGATGAATCCAGTTCTTGTGTCCTTCGACTTTTGCCGCTGTATGGGTGACAAGCAGGACGGTGTGGGGTCCCTTCCACTTCTCTTGGAGAGGCTTGTCCTTTCAGGTCCGCACGAGAACGGAGTCACCAGGCTGCAGGGAGTGGACCGGAGTATTCAGCAGAAGAGGCTGTGAATCTTTGGTGTATTTGTGAAGAGAAGAAAGAACAGCAGACAGAGAGCACATATACTGAGACAAAAAACCACACCCCATTTTTTATTCCCCTGCCAGAACTGGGGTACCATTTATAGGCCATGCTTTTCCAAACATAATTTCGAAGGGACTAAGCCCTATCCTACCCTTAGGGAGAGCCCGAATGCGAAGTAACACAAAGGGCAAGGCATCAGGCCACTTAAGAGAGGCCTCCTGACAGACCTTTGAGAGGTGTCGCTTGAGTGTCTGATTTGTGCGTTTTACTACTCCACTGGCTTGTGGTCGCCAGGGTGTGTGGAGTTTTCAGGGGATTTGCAGAGCACTTGCTATTTTTTGAACCACTTGAGATGTGAAGTGTGTTTCATTATCAGATTCCATCCACTGAGGAAGGCCGAAGCGAGGAATGATTTCCTTGACAAACTTAAGAGCCACTGTCTTGGCAGTGTTGTTGCGACATGGGAAGGCCTCAGGCCATCCGCTGAATCGATTCACTAAGACAAGGAGGTACCTGTATTCTTGGGTCCTGGGAAACTTAGTAAAGTCTATTTGCCACACCAATCCTGGGCCTGGGGTAGGTTCCAGGGTGGCTGGTGGCACTGCTACTCCTGTTCGAGGGTTATTCTTTTGGCAGATTAAACATTTAGCTTGTACCTGTGATGCTAGGGGTTTAAGTCCAGAGGTTAGAAAATATTTAGTTATGAGCCGGGTGAGAGCCTCTCTGCCTGCGTGTGTGGTTTGATGCAGTTTCTGCAACACTGATTGAATCAAGCCCTTGGGCAGGAGGATTTTTCCCTCTGTGGAACAAAGCTATCCCTCCTTTTCCTGGAGACCGAGACTGTCAGCCAGGTTTTTGTCCTTTTGGGAGTACTGAGGGGCTGCAAGCTCACCCACTGATGGGATGAGGGCATGCATTTGGGCATTTTCCTCAGTTGGTGATTTCAGGGTAGCAGCTTGCTTAGCTTCCCTGTCTGCTCTGGCATTGCCCTTGGTTACATCTTGATCTTCCCTTTGATGGGCTTTGCAATGCACCACTGCTACTGCTGAGGGGAGTTGTACTGCCTCTAAAAGTCGGAGAATTTGAGACCCATGCTTGACCGGAGAGCCTTGGGCTGTTAGCATTCCCCTTTGTTTTCATAAACTAGCGTGAGCATGCAATACCCCAAAAGCATACTTTGAGTCAGTAAAGATATTAACCCGTTTGGCTTTTGCTAGCTCGAGTGCCCGAGTCAGGGCCACTAGTTCAGCAAGTTGGGCAGATGTTCCTGCCGGTAAACTCTCAGCTTCCACGGTATCATGAAGAGACACAATGGCATAACCAGCCCTTCTTTGCCCATTCACAACAGTACTACTTTCATTTGTATACCATTCCAAGTCAGCATTTGGGAGTGGCTGATCTTTTAGATCTGGGCGGCTAGCATACTGAACATCTATGATTTTTAAACAGTTATGTTCTTGCTTTTCTGTCTTGGGCAGCAGTGTAGCTGGATTAAGGGAGGGACAGATCTGCAGGGTGACTTCAGGATTCTTTAACAGCTTCGCCTGGTACCGAGCAACCCGAGCCTGTGTGAGCCAAAGACCCCCCTTAGTGTCCAGCAAGGCTTGAACCATATGAGGAACATACACTTGCACAGCTCTTTCCATTGTCAGCTTTTCCGCTTCCCCCAAGACTAGAGCCGTAGCTGCGACCGCCCTCAAACAGGCTGGCCATTCCTTTGAAACTTGATTCAGTTGTTTAGAAAAGTATGCCACAGGACGCTTCCAGGCACCTAATAGCTGGGTAAGCATTTCCAAAGCTACCCCTTTTCGTTTATGCACATACAGTTGGAACGGCTTAGATAGATTGGGCAAGCCAAGGGCTGGAGCTTTCATTAGCTTCCTTTTTAAGATTTTAAATGCCCTGTCTGCTTCTGGGGACCAATGAAAGGGGTCATGTTCTGCTCCCTTAACACATTCATACAGAGGTTTAGCCCACAGTCCAAACTCTGGAATCCATATTCTGCAAAAGCCTGCCATGCCCAGGAATGCCCTAAGCCTTTTGCGGTTGCTGGGGATTGGAACTTGGCAGATAGCCTCCTTCCTTTCGTTGGAGAGCTGTCTTTTTTCCTGCCTGATGTGAAATCCCAGATATTGAACCTCTGAAAGAGCAATTTGGGCTTTGCTTTGAGATACTCTGTATCCTCGCAGTCCAATAAAGTTTAGGAGACTCACAGTAGCTTTGAGACAAGGGATTAGACCCACAGCAGCAATTAGCAAGTCATTTACATATTGCAACAAGAGGGCTTTGTCTGAATTATCCCACTCCTCCAAATCTCTGGCCAAAGCCTGGCCAAACAGAGTGGGGGAATTTTTAAATCCTTGAGCCAATACGGTCCAACAAAACTGCCTTTTAACCCTTTTGTTGTTCTTATTATGCCTTGCAGTATTTTGCTGATCTCAATTGCTTGGGCACATTTAGCCCCCCTTCCTCTTGGTTGTCAGCAAAGTCTTGGCTGTGAACACTGACCTTGGACTGAGGCCAGCTGTATTTTCCTTTCAGTTAACTTATTTTGTGCTTTTTCCTTTTTTTTCTTTTTTGGCTTCTTCTAACTTTTAACGGAACCTTCCACTCTTTACTTATACACCTTTTTTCCAACCATTAACACATACTTATTGGCATTATACACCTTTTTAGTAACATAACTTTTGTACAGAGCTTTGAAGCAACAAACCAGGACGAGCACACTCACTTCTGAGGATTCCTCTCTGTACAACCTCTGGTGTCCAATAGCTTTTTCTTTTAAACCTTAAATGCCTTCTCTGTCTTCCTCCTCCTTAGCCTTGGCTATAACCTGATTCCGTTTTACTTCAGACAACAGGGTTTTTATAAGTATATTACAATTATCCCAATCAGGCTTATAACTTGCTAGACAACCTTTAAAAATAGAAATGAACTTGCTTGGATTCGTTGAGAATTTTTCAGCCTTTGCCTTGAAAGCGGCTAAATGTACAGGGTCAAAAGGTATGTGCGAAAATACAGATACTATTTGTGCTGCCCGCTCTTGCGTTCCTGGCCGAGCTACCACACTCTCAGTAATCAACGGCTACAATCCCACGGGGGGGGCACTCTCTAAAGCCTGTGAGGGTGGAGGAGCCGAAGGGGACACCGATTCTGGCATTACAACAGTGGGAGGGTTCTGGGATTTAGCAGCACATACTACCGAGTCTGTCGGAGTCAAATGGCACTTGAGCAAAATATCAGTCCTATTTCTTAACACCATAAACGTATACGCATAGAGATGTTTATTCCATTTACCTGTTCTCTGACAAAACAAAAGCAACTGAAGGATTGTGTTATAATTAAGTGATCCTTCCGGTGGCCACCTTTCTTGGCACTCCAGCTGGTACTGAGGCCAATTAACTGTACAGAACCTTTTCAATTTACTTTTAATTAACTGATCAGATCCAAACACCTTCCAGTTCACCAGAATGCATTCTAAGGGTGTACACTGTCCCCTGCCGGCTGTACTCTGTCCCTGCCCCATACTGAGGGAGACTCTGGGCGTCCCCAGGTCAAAACAGGCAGACACTGGGCGTCCCCAGGTCAAAACAGATAAAGTCCCCACTGGACTGTTCCTACCTTATCCAAGGGTCCGGTTCTGCACCGTCGCTCTATCCACGGGACCGGTTCCCCACCCTGCTTCTCCACTGTCTGTGTGCGTTGCACCGTTGTGCCCTCCGGGGTCGAGCAAACCACGTCTCTGCCGAGGCCCCCCGATGAAGTCACCGGTGAGCGCTCTGGGCGTCGGTCGTCGTCGTAATCCGTCGGCCACCAGGAGGGATCCGGGCAAGGCTAAATTTCAGCCTCGAGCCCCACGTTGGGCGCCAAAACTGTCACCGCCTGAGGGGCTCGAGGCGGACTTCAAATGGTCCGTTGGCCCGGTGTGCTTAGCACCAATAAAGACACCGAGGGAAGAAAGCAAGCCAAGTTTATTCCAGAGCTCTAAAATGACACTAGGAGACCAGCATGTCTCAAATCCAGTGCAACAAATACAAATAACTTTTACCTTTTTATACTTCAAGCAGTTTCTATGTAAGCCTTTGTCTGTTAACTCCCTAGTATTCCTCCCACCCCTCCCTTCTCTAGCCGTTACAATCAAAAAAGTTCCCATACGCCTGTGAGAAAACTTTCCCAGTCTCTGCGGCCTTGAGTTAGACATCTGCAAAACTAACTATTCCTCTTTCTTATTTCTATTATTTCTGCTAGTGTAAGTAAAACTGAAGCCATCTGCTAAAAACGCTGACCAATACATTTTTGCTGTAGCCTGTAAGCATTACACACAGAAGTAAGTGAAAGTTCACAAGATGGAGTCTGGGGGTTCCGCTAGGCCCAGAGCAAAAGAGCTTCATTGACACTTTGGTTTTCTATTCTCCCGAGTTACCTGGTAGCTATGCCTAGGGAGGGGTCCCCAACAGGTGGAAGTTTGTGGGGGCAGTGGAGGTGAGTGTGTGGGTGGGGTGGGCATGGGTGGAAGTTTGTGGGCGCAGTGGAGGTGAGTGTGACTGTGTGTGTTGGGGCAGTCAGGAACCGGGGGAGCTGGAGCTGCCTGAGCAGGGCAGAGCTGAGGGGAGAGGAGCAGCCCAGGGAGGCGCATGGGGGGCAGAGCAGCAGCAGCCATGTGGGGGTGTCATAACTATGAAGGGAAGGGTAACAGCTCTCTGTGTACAGAGACTCCAAATCCTTTTACCTGTAAAGGGTTAAGAAGCTCGGGTAACCTGGCTGACACCTGACCCAAGGACCAATAAGGAGACAAGATACTTTCAAATCTTGGAGGGGGAAAGGCTTTTGTGTGTGCTCTTTGTTTGAAGGGGTGGTTCGCTCTTGGGACTGAGAGGGACCAGACATCAATCCAGGTTCTCCCCATCTTTCTAAACAAGTCTCTCCTATTTTCAAACTAGTAAGTAAAAAGACAGCAAGGCGTCTTAGATTTACTTTGTTTTCTCAACTTGTAAATGTACCTTTTTACCAGAGTGTGTATCTTTGTTTGCTGTACTTTGAACCTAAGACAGAGGGGGGTCCTCTGAGCTCTTTAAGTTTGATTACCCTGTAAAGT
>NW_020673142.1:0-1292 GCF_002925995.2 Terrapene triunguis | reverse complement strand
CCGGCCACCCTCCACAGCCCCCGGCCAGCCGGCCTTAACGCCCCCCTTCCGCCCGCCCCTACCGGCCTTAACGCCCCCCATGACCCTGTCCGTCCAGCCGGCCTTAACGCCCTGCACTGTCTGTCCGTCCGTACCCGGCCACCCTCCACAGCCCCCGGCCAGCCGGCCTTAACGCCCCCCTCCCGCCCGCCCCTACCGGCCTTAACGCCCCCCCGACCCTGTCCGTCCAGCCGGCCTTAACGCCCTGCACTGTCTGTCCGTCCGTACCCGGCCACCCTCCACAGCCCCCGGCCAGCCGGCCTTAACGCCCCCCCCCGCCCCCTGCAGAAGCTGAAGGACTATCAGAAGCGCCTGGATCTCTCCAGCCTGAAGCAGAGCACGGACCCACTGCTCAGCGAGTTCAAGGTGGGGCGTTGCCCGGCGGGGGGGCTGGCTGGGGGGGGCTCGTAGGGGGGGCACTGGGGGCGGGGGGGCTGGCTGGGGGGTTGGGGGGCACTAGGGGTGGGGCCGCTGGCTATGGGGTAAGGGAGTACACTGGGGGCGGGGGGGCTGGCTGTGGGATCGGGGGGGCTGGAGGTGGGGGGCTGACTATGGGATCGGGGGGCTCTGTTCCCATCTAACCGCCCCCCCCGGTCCCCCAGAACACGGATATCAGCAAGCGGAACCTGGTGCACGAGGGGGGCCTGACCTGGCGCGTCAGTAAGGACAAGGCTGTGGGTGAGTGTCGGGGGGCCTGGGGGCCGTCAGGGAGCCATGAGGGGCGGGACTGGGGGAGCGGGGAGTGGGAGGACACTGGGGGCAGGAGGGGTGGGGGTCTCGGGGCCGGGAGGTGGATGGGGGGTTCTGGGGGTCGGGACTGGGGGAGTTGGGGGGGTGAGGACACTGGGGGCAGGAGGGGTGGGGAGCTCGGGGCCGGGAGGTGGATGGGGGGGCTCCGGGGGCCGGGAAGCGTCTCCCCCACTGACCCCCCCACCCCCCAGACGTGCACGTGCTGCTCCTGGACGACATCCTGGTGCTGCTGCAGCGGCAAGAGGAGCGGCTGGTTCTTCGCTGCCACAGCCGCCCCCCCGGCCCCACGCCCGAGCCCCGGCAGGTCCTGAGCCCCATCATCAAACTCAGCTCCGCCATGACCCGCGAGGTGGCCACAGGTCGGCAGCCGGGGCGGCTCTCGGGGGGCAGCCTGGGGGGTTCTGGGGGGCAGCCTGGGGGGCTCCCTGCCCCCCTACTGCGATGCTCCAACTGTGGGCGAAGACCAGACAGCAAGTGTGAAAAATCGGGACGGGGGGGGGGGG
>NW_020673141.1:0-1141 GCF_002925995.2 Terrapene triunguis | reverse complement strand
GCTCTGTGGCTGCAGCTCTGCTCCCAGCACAGGATCTGCTCTCCCTGGGCTGCGTCTCTGGCTCTGTGGCTGCAGCTCTGCTCCCAGCACAGGATCTGCTCTCCCTGCGCTGTGTCTCTGGCTCTGTGGCTGCGCCTCTGGCCCCTCTGGATCTGGCACGGTTCTGCTCTCCAGCTCAGCTCAGGCCCCTGCTCTCTCCTTAGCTCGGCCCCACTCAGTCTGACCCAGGCAATTCCAGCTCACCCGGAGGATGGGACCCCCCCTGGCCTCCTGACCCTCCGATTAGCCTGCCCACCCTGTCAATCGGGCTGATCTGGAGCATTGGCCTCTCGCCATTGTTCCTGGGGACTGTCAGTCTCAGGCTCCTGATTTGCCATCGACCCCTCCCCTTTCAGTGCTGGGAGCTAGCCAACCAAAACCCCCCCACTGAGTGTTAGTAAGGGGGCAACAGTCCCCTCACATTAAGAAATGAGCTGTTGCCTAAGATGCAAAGGTGACGGGAGCCCGTGTGTGCAGTACCTGTGTGAGCGGCTGCGTGTGCGCGGGATTCACAGCGGCAGTTCTGCGCCATGGCTCATGGCGCATCAGCCCCCGACGTGTCCCCGTGGCCTTCCGGCTGGTGGCTGGGCCCCCTTTGTTCTGGGAAGTCTCTGTGTCGGTGAAACTCTCCAGGAAAACTTGGGAAACAAAAACAGACACGTTGGCCTGACTGTTGGGAGGAATTGGCAGCTTTTCCGACATGTGAAACGTGCAGGTGCCACACAATCTGCTCCGAACCTCCCTGCGCCCACCCTGCGTTCCCTGGGGAAATCCTACACTGGCTGCAAACACACGGCGTGCGCCGGAGAGCTCAGGCCGCGCTGCAGGCGCTCGCTGCCCACTGGCACCCCCGGACGCCAGCCATCTTCACCTTGCCACCTGGGCGCAACGCGACCAACACATGGTCCTGGAGCAGTTCTTGGTGGGTCTGTGAGCGCCTGGCACAGCGGGGCCCACTCCCTGGCGGAGAGCATGAGGCACTCCTCCAGTGCGATGAATAGCAGTGTTAGCACAAAGTCTCCCCCGCCGCTGACAGCCTTGCGGTCCTTGTGACGCAGCGCAACGCTGCAGACCTCTGCCTGGCCCCCCGGGGACTCTGCCC
>NW_020673140.1:0-5718 GCF_002925995.2 Terrapene triunguis | reverse complement strand
TCTGGAGCCCTTAACTTGGTGATGCTTCCCGTCTCTTAGAGAACCCTCGTGGCACCCAAGCCCATGGGAAGGGTTCTTTGCCCTTCCAGAAACCCAAGTGTTCACCATTTGTCACTCTCAGGTTTGACTAGCCGCTTCTCTTGTTCGTGAGCTATTTTCTGAGACCGGTTTAAAAACAGCATCTGGAGAGAACCTCTCACATCAGGCCAAATCCATCGTGTGATGTTGCACTCTATATGATTTTATGAAAATATGCTAATGAGTTAAATATAATGTAACTGGAATATGCTTCATGCAAAAGGTCTCTTGTAAGGTGTGACGATGCGGTTCTGGCGGAACCCAACTGAGAGTGCCAACTCAGGACAAATTGCTCAAACAGGGCAGTTACAGCCCAAGGCTGGGGTTTTTCCACCTCTAAGGCAAACCAAACCAGCCAGACTAGGAGGACTTCGGTCTCACCCCACTGGCTAACCGCAAGTCTCACAAGCAATCTCCTTAGACACTCCAGTTTCCCAGTATCCCCGCCAGTGCCACTCGTTATGGGGACAAATGGTTATGAAAACCAAGACCCCAGTAAAAGAAAAAGGTTCTCCTGATCCCAAAGGATCAAGCCCCAGACCCAGGTCAATTTACAAATCAGATCTTACCCACAAATCACGCTGTCGCCAATCCTTTAGAATCTAAAATCTAAAGGTTTATTCATAAAAGGAAAAAGATAGAGATGAAAGTTAGAATTGGTTAAATGGAATCAATTACATACAGTAATGGCAAAGTTCTTGGTTCAGGCTTGCAGCAGTGATAGAATAAACTGCAGGTTCAAATCAAGTCTCTGGAATACATCCCCCGCTGGGATGGGTCCTCAGTCCTTTGTCCAAAGCTTCAGCTTGTAGCAAGGTTCCTCCAGAGGTATGAAGCAGGATTGAAGACAAGATGGAGATGAGGCATCAGCCTTATATAGTCTTTTCCAGGTGTAAGAACACCTCTTTGTCCTTACTGTGGAAAATTACAGCAAAATGGAGTCTGGAGTCACATGGGCCAGTTCCTGCATACCTTGCTGAGTTACAAGGCGTATCTGCCTTCTCTCAATGGGTCCATTGTATAGCTGATGGTCCTTAATGGGCCATCAAGCAGGCTAGGCAGAGCTAACACCAATTTGTCTGGGATGTCACCCAGCAGCATAGCATAAGTTTGAAATACAGACAGTATAGAGCCAATATTCCTAACTTCAACTACAAAATTGATACACACATATAGACAGCATAATCATAACTAGTAAACCATAACCTTGTCTTAGACACCCCATTTGACCCCCTTTACACAAGATCTGGGTGCCACTACAGGACCTTGGTTGCAACAATGATCTATATGGTCCCAGATTATATCAATAACGTCACACCCCCAACGCAAAATTGATGCAGGAAGGGATGACACAAACATCACTGACTGCATCCCAAGAGCTCCCCATCCTTGGGTCTGTCTCACTACCGCTAGTATTGGGTTAGAAGTTATACCAGTGTATAACAGAAATGGTTTATCAAAGTCATGTTCAATAGCATGATTGAACCTCTTTACAAACTCAAGGTAAAACTTAGTTAGAACAATAGTGGATTGGATCTGCTCTTGCAGCACGGTTCCTGAATGTCTCATGTCATTTTGCCAAGAGCTAAAGGAAACAGCTACTTTATTCATACAAGCTCTGGCAAATATTTGGAACCCAATTAACATCAAGTTAATGTAGATATTAAGGTTGTTTACAGTACAGGAATCTTGGCCTTTAGCCATGAAAGCAATATGGTAGTGTGCCTCGGTTTCCCTTTTTATACAGCACATTAGGTCTGGAATGTCTTTTCCCCTGTGAAAAGTTCCAATACTGTTTACAGGCATTAACTGTGAAACATCAGTATAACAAGGCCTTTTAACATAAAGTGTGTTCTCATGTATTCCTTTTAACCTGTTCAATGGATTTTCCAAAAGATTAGGCACATTGTACATTTTTACAGTTTGTGGTAATAGCAACACATTTGTTACAAAAATTACCATTGGCAATAATAACAAATTCGTTGCAAGTGTCCATTTACAATCATGGTTGTCATGCCACAGCTTTGGCTCAATACCATTGGAATTTGGGCATTTTAGGGTTAACCTGTGGCTTTCCTTTGCAAAATTCAGTTTTCTCTTTCCTCCTTGTCCTGCAGGATCAAACCCTGATTTCTCTTGCTTAACAGAATTTACTGGCTGATGGGGTGGGCTCTCTGTGCTAACAGCTATTAGCAAGTCCTTCCTCTCCCAGCCAGGCAAGTAATTTGCATTACCACAGACAGGAGCCAGTCCACCAGTTTTCATATCCTTAACTGCTATCATTTCCAAGGCTGGACTCTGTCTTAAAGAGATACCACCCAAATCCAAAGAGTCTGAGGGTGAGAGTTTGCTTGCTCTCCCCTGCATCCTCAAGCATTCGGCCATAAAACTGTTTTGCTTTGAAACACCAGTAACCAAATCTGTCCTCAGACCCTGAAGCACAGACTGCTCACTTAACGAATTAGCATGGAGACAGTCCTGTCCCAACACCATTGTCTTCCCAACAAGCTGGCCACACACAGCCACTTGGTTATAGGGCTGCTCCACTTTTTTAACAGCTCTTACTTCATCTGAGACCTTCTCAAAGCTACCCACACTGGATCTTTCAAAAGGAAAGTCAGTGGATCCATTCACAACAGAAAATTTCTGGCTGTTAGGAACTGAAACTTCCTTGATTAAATCACTCTCACACCCTTCAGTTGCAGTGAACTGCTTGCACAGATTACCATGAGGAGTCCTTTCCCCAGGAGCTTTTCTAAGCAGCAAATCACCCCTCACAGAAATTCTGTCCTTACCCTTTTCATCTAGGGCTTGCTTTAAAGGAACACTTTTCTGAGCAACAACAGACTCTGTCTGGGTCTTACTTACATTTAGGATCACCTTTGGCCTATCAGGCAGATTTCTACACAATTCCCTTTCAGGCAAACCCATAGACTCATTAGATGAAAGGTCAGAAGCATTCTTCTTTCCTTTGCCACACACAAGCTTAGGAATTTTGTCCTTTTTGCTACAAGTTGTTAAACTGTCCGTCGGTATCGCAACCAAATTACCTTTCTGCTCTCCTTGTGCCCTGGCTAGGGTATCACCCTGATTAGACAGAGTTGTTACCCCCTTCTCCAACCACACATGAGCAACAGGCAAGATACAAGCACCAGAATTGTCTGGTCTCTGGGATTTTGCTAAGACACTAACTGGATGCAACCTAGTTACAGTGCCATTCTCCCCAGCCGACACAAACTTAGGACCATTCCCTTCCTGGGCTTTAGTTGAATCCAGAACCAAATCTGAGACAACTGAATTACTCTCAACCATCACAGGCTGAAAGGCACCTTCTGTCTGCTCCACAGACAAAAAAGAGTTGGAGACACATTTTCCTTTACTAGACACACAGTTTGGGATTTCATTTCCCTTGTCCCAGCACACCGGGCTGTTCACAGACAACTGCTTGGAGACTGGGGTAGCTTCCTCCATAGGCCAGTCAATACCCCTGACAGACACAGGCACATTTCCTTCACTGTCACTATTCTTCACACAGGAAACCGGTAAGGTATGGGGACACTCATCTTCCACTCTCCTTGCCTTCCCAGACTGCTGACTAGATAAAGCCATCAGCTCACAAGACTGCCTAGGCTCATCCAAAATCTCCTTGTTCCCCTCTCCCTTCGCTTGATCTAATTCCAGATTTACTTCTGAGACATTAGATAGACATTCAGAAACTTCATTCATAGCCAAACAGCTACTTTCCAAAGACAAACTTTTGGAGAAACCCTCCATAGGCACAACCTTAGGATCAATCCTCTCCTGTGCCTGGTTTGTGTTAACTTGACTGACCATAGCTTTAATATCATTTCCAATCATAATATCCTTAGGGAGTGTGTCTTTTACTCCCACAACCATGGTGCCCTCAAATCCCTTCCATTTCAGGTGGATTTTAGCCAAAGGCACCGTGACAAAATACTCAGAAAAGGCTACAACAGTCACATCCGCACCTGGCAAATAATCTTCCTTCCTGACAAGACTTGCTTTAACCAAAGTGATATCTGCTGCGGTGTCCCTCCATGCCATACACCTTACTCCATTCACTTCTGCACTGCTAATAAACTCTGCATTATTTCCCCCATATTTAGCTTTAATGTGAGTTTTAAGGTCAAATTCTTCAGAGACCACAGAAACAGCATTTGCACACAGGGCACCAATGCTGGGCTCTGTGTAGCTTGCCTGTGAGTTTACAACAACAGGGTTAGCATTGGCCGTGGCAACTGGGGTTGCTGGTTTTGGGCTGCCCTTCAGTGTCGGGCAGTCTGGTCTCATGTGGCCCATCATACCACAGTGATAGCATGTAACCTGTTCCGTCCTGGGATGTGAGTTCCTACCCTCCGGGCCCCCTTGAACTCCTTTAGAAGAGTCAGGTTTACTTTTAAATCCTTCCCTCCTCTTGAATTGGGGAGAATGGTGATTAGTTTTCCCCGGGGTTTTACACCCTTCTCGAGCCCTGTTTTGGGTATGGGCATCCGCAATCTCTGCTGCCCGTAGGACTGACTCAGGGTCCCTATCACACACAGCTGCTCTCACATTGTCAGGCACAATGTCTAAGAACTGTTCCAAAGTTATTAAATCCAGCAGTTTTTCAAAACTCCCATGCGCCTTGGCTCCCATAACCCACTTTTTAACAAAACCCATCAGCTTATGAGCACATTCTACAAAAGTACAATCATTAGACATCCTAAACTTTCTAAACTTAACTCTGTAAGATTCAGGAGTAACCTTGAACCGCCTTAACACAGAATCCTTAAACCGCTCATAATCCAAGGCTTCTTGTTCCCCCAATTCATTAAATACCTCCCTGGCTTTTCCAGTCAGTCTGGTCAGCAGGACAGGCATTCGCTGACCCTCGGGGATCTGGTACAGATTGCAGAGGCGTTCAAAGGTAGACAAAAACTCCTCTATATCCTCGGTATCGTTGTAAATGGGACACATCCTTTCCCAGTTTTTCTCATGGCGGGGGGGAAGTGGAGTACCAGGTGGGGATGACTTTCTCCGCTCTTCCATTACTTGGAGCTGAAGTCTGGCCGTCTCCTGTTCAGCAGCGAGCAGCTCTAGACGCCCCTTACGAGCTCTCTCTTCTCTCTCATCAGCCTCCTTCTTTCTTTGATCGGCTGCTTTCTCTCTCTCAGCGGCCTCTTTCTCTCTCTCTCTTTCTAATTCTGCTATTCTTTGCATCTCCAGCAATCGAAGATCTGCTAGCTTCTGTTCATGCTCAAATTGCAGTTCACTTGTCACCTTTTGCATCCTAATTTTTTCTGCATCTTCTGCAGCCTCAGGTAAGGGCTGTGCTCTTGCCCCCTGATCACTGGCTATTAACAGATTTCTCAGTTCTTGATTTGTAGCTTTCTTCCTAAAGCTTATCCTCTTTTCTGAACACAAATTTTCCAGGGCTTTTTTGCCAAGTCCCTCATATGCTCTTTGCTCAGCCATTGCAACTGTTCTTTAACCAACCAAACTCTCAATCCCAAAATTCAAATTTGGATAGCGTGGGGTTCTGACCCAAAGCTTAATTGACCTGGTTCTGTGGATCCAAGCACGACTACGCCACTGTGACGATGCGGTTCTGGCGGAACCCAACTGAGAGTGCCAACTCAG
>NW_020673139.1:0-3851 GCF_002925995.2 Terrapene triunguis | reverse complement strand
GGGGGTCTGTGTATTACCCACCCTACAGGGGGGTGTCCATGTGTCACCCCCCTGGGGGAGGGGGTCTGTGTATTACCCACCCTACAGGGGGGTGTCCATGTGTCACTCCCCTGGGGGAGGGGTCTGTGTATTACCCACCCTATGGGGGGGGGATGTCCATGTGTCACCCCCCTGGGGGAGGGGTCTGTGTATTACCCACCCTTAAGGCCAAGAGTATGTTTTACCTGCCCAGGGTGTGTGTCTGTTCTTTATCTGCTGGGGGCGTGGGGGGTATTACCCCCTCTGGCTGTGTGAACTGCCCATCCTGGGCGGAGCCTGTGTGGGGATCGCTGGCCCCAGACTCCCCCTTGTTTGGCTCCCAGGCCCTGCACTTGAGGCAGAGGGGCGCTAGGACAGTGCCGGAGTGCTGATAGCTACGGCTGGCTCCCTCCCTTCTCCTGCGGCATGATTCCCACCTGTGGCAAGCAGACACTGGCTGTCAGTCCCAGAGGCAGATTAAGGTCTCCTGGGGCCCTAGGCCAGAGCAAGTGCGGGGGGGGGGGGGCTGCCGCCAGAACTGTGGCCGTGCCCATCCTTTCCACCCACGGCCCTGTCCCCATTCCGCCTCTTCCTCCATGGCCTTGCCCCGTCCTGTCCCATTCTGCCCCCCACTGCTGCCCTTCCCCCCATTCACTTCTTTCTGTCCCCTCTGCCCCCCCACCGCAGCCCCAAGACTGGAGAAGCTCTGTCCCCCCCACCATGGCCCCATGGCCACAGCAGGGAGCGAGAGCTCCTCCAACCGGGTGCTGGGGCTTCCCCCTCCCCACCCGCCCATCAGGCACTGCTGCTGGGGACTGGGTTCGGGGCGCTGGGCTGCCCCGCGGCTTCTGCCAGGGCTCCAGGCTTCTGCCAGCCTGTGGCAGATTTATGCTGGGGTCTGGGGCGCTCATTTTCCAGAGCCCCCCAATTGGCCAGGGTCCCTGGGCACAGGCCCCTATCCACCACTAGTTGGTCCCCAGGATGGTGCTCCGAGGGGCCGGTGGCAGAATGGCCTCAGGAGCTGGGCCTACCTTATGGGCGTCATGGAATCATAGAATCATAGAATATCAGGGTTGGAAGGGACCTCAGGAGGTCATCTAGTCCAACCCCCTGCTCAAAGCAGGACCAATCTCCAACTAAATCATCCCAGCCAGGGCTTTGTCAAGCCTGACCTTAAAAACCTCTAAGGAAGGAGATTCCACCACCTCCCTAGGTAACCCATTCCAGTGCTTCACCACCCTCCTAGTGAAATAGTGTTTCCTAATATCCAACCATGCCTCCCGCACTGCAACTTGAGACCATTGCTCCTTGTTCTGTCATCTGCTACCACTGAGAACAGCCGAGCTCCATCCTCTTTGGAACCCCCTTTCAGGTAGTTGAAAGCAGCTATCAAATCCCCCCTCATTCTTCTCTTCTGCAGACTAAACAATCCCAGTTCCCTCAGCCTCTCCTCATAAGTCATGTGCTCCAGCCCCCTGATCATTTTTGTTGCCCTCTGCTGGACTCTTTCCAATTTTTCCACATCCTTCTTGTAGGGTGGGGCCCAAAACTGGACACAGTACTCCAGATGAGGCCTCACCAATGTCGAATAGTGAGTCAACAGTGTGCTCTTGTTGCCAAGAAGGCTAACGGCATTTTGGGCTGTATAAGTAGGGGCATTGCCAGCAGATCGAGGGACGTGATCGTTCCCCTTTATTCGACATTAGTGAGGCCTCATCTGGAGTACTGTGTCCAGTTTTGGGCCCCACACTACAAGAAGGATGTGGAAAAATTGGAAAGAGTCCAGCGGAGGGCAACAAAAATGATTAGGGGTCTGGAGCACATGACTTATGAGGAGAGGCTGAGGGAACTGGGATTGTTTAGTCTCCAGAAGAGAAGAATGAGGGGGGATTTGATAGCTGCTTTCAACTACCTGAAGGGGGGTTCCAAAGAGGATGAAGCTCGGCTGTTCTCAGTGGTGGCAGATGGCAGAATAAGGAGCAATGGTCTCAAGTTGCAGTGGGGGAGGACTAGGTTGGATATTAGGAAACACTATTTCACTAGGAGGGTGGTGAAGCACTGGAATGCATTACCTAGGGAGGTGGTGGAGTCTCCTTCCTTGGAGGTTTTTAAGGCCCGGCTTGACAAAGCCCTGGCTGGGATGATTTAGTTGGGAATTGGTCCTGCTTTGAGCAGGGAGTTGGACTAGATGACCTCCTGAGGTCCCTTCCAACCCTGATATTCTATGATTCTATGATTCTATGAATAGAGGGGAATGATCACGTCCCTCGATCTGCTGGCAATGCTCCTACTTATACAGCCCAACATGCCGTTAGCCTTCTTGGCAACAAGGGCACACTGTTGACTCATATCCAGCTTCTCATCCACTGTAATCCCCAGGCCTTTACTGCAGAACTGCCCTTAACCAGTCGGTCCCCAGCCTGTAGCAGTGCATGGGATTTTTCCGTCCTAAGTGCAGGACTCTGCACTTGTCTTTCTTGAGCCTCATCAGATTTCTTTTGGCCCAATCCTCTAATTTGTCTAGGTCCCTCTGTATCCTATCGCTACCCTCCAGCGTATCTACCACTCCTCCCAGTTTAGTGTCATCTGCAAACTTGCTGAGAGTGCAGTCCACGCTATCCTCCAGATCATTAATGAAGATATTGAACAAAACCGGCCGCAGGACTGACCCTTGGGGCACTCCGCTTGATACCAGCTGCCAATTAGACATGGAGCTATTGATCACTACCCGTTGAGCCCAACAATCTAGCCAGCTTTCTATCCACCTTATAGACCATTCATCCAGCCCAGACTTCTTTAACTTGGCGGCAAGAATACTGTGGGAGACCGTATCAAAAGCTTTGCTAAAGTCAAGGAATAACACATCCACTGCTTTCCCCTCATCCACAGACCCAGTTATCGCGGCATAGAAGGCAATTAGGTTAGTCAGGCATGACTTGCCCTTAGTGAATCTATGCTGACTGTTCCCGATCACTTTCCTCTCCTCAAAGTGCTTCAGAATTGATTCCTTGAGGACCTGCTCCATGATTTTTCCAGGGACTGAGGTGAGGCCTGTAGTTCCTCAGATCCTCCTTCTTCTCTTTTTTAAAGATGGGCACTACATTAGCCTTTTTCCAGTCATCCGGGACCTCCCCCCATTGCCATGAGTTTTCAAAGATAATGGCCAATCAAATCCGCCAACTCCTTTAGCACCCTCAGATGCAGCACATCCGGCCCCATGGACTTGTGCTCGTCCAGCTTTTCTAAATAGTCCTGAACCATTTCTTTCTCCACAGCGGGCTGGTCACCTCCTCCCCATGCTGTGCTGCCCAGTGCAGCAGTCTGGGAGCTGACCTTGTTTGTGAAGACAGAAACAAAAAAAGCATTGAGTACATTAGCTTTTTCCACATCCTCTGTCACTAGGTTGCCTCCCTCATTCAGTAAGGGGCCCACACTTTCCTTGACTTTCTTCTTGTTGCTAACATACCTGAAGAAACCCTTCTTGTTACTCTTAACATCTCTTGCTAGCTGCAACTCCAAGTGCGATTTGGCCTTCCTGATTTCACTCCTGCATGCCTGAGCAATAGTTTTATACTCCTCCCTGGTCATTTGTCCAATCTTCCTCTTCTTGTAAGCTCCTCTTTTGTGTTTAAGATCAGCAAGGATTTCACTGTTAAGCCAAGCTGGTCCCCTGTCATATTAACTATTCTTTCTACATATCGGGATGGTTTGTTCCTGTGCCCTCAATAAGGATTCTTTAAAATACAGCCAGTTCTCCTGGACTCCTTTCCCCCTCATGTTATTCTCCCAGGGGATCCTGCCCATCAGTTCCCTGAGGGAGTCAAAGTCTGCTT
>NW_020673138.1:0-6441 GCF_002925995.2 Terrapene triunguis | reverse complement strand
TTTCAGGCTTCCTGCGAACATCTGATTCGCGGGAAGCAGGGGAGGGGGAGGAGCAGGGGGGCGGAGCGTTCGGGGGGGGAGGAGGGGGAAGTGAGCTGGGGGCGGGGTGGAGAGCTGCGGGGCCCTCTTAGGCGTGGGGCCCAATTCAGCCGAATCGGATGAATTGGCCTAAAGCCGGCCCTGCCCATACTTCTCGCATTTGTATATAGGCATCTAAGATACTGGTTTGATCTTTCCTCCCGGTTTTGCCCTGACCCTCCTTTCTCTCTGCCATTATAGCCCACGCTCCCTCCTATTTCCAACCCATCTCCCAGGTCTCCATGTTCTCCACTCACCTGTGGGCTTTATCAACACAATTAGCATTTACAATCAATTAGCTCAAATTATAACAGGACCACCAACTCTAGTGTAGACAAAGACAAAGCATGAGTCCCCCAGGCTAGACAGGACCTGGATTTTTATTATTAAAGGAGGTAAGACATGTATCTTCCCTCCCCAAAACAAATAAACATACAAATAAAACCCACCTCAGTCCCCAAATCTTCATGCCTTTTTTACACATCAGAAGAAAATCAACCAAAGGCCCAGGCTCAGTTATTGCCCCTTTACGGATTTTAAAACTTTTAAAAATGAAATTATCTTTTACATTCCTAATTCCCCCTGTGGTGCTGAAAGACTGGATCTGAGTGTGAAAATTTGTCCCTTTCCACCGTTGCAAGTACACATAGACTGGGTGCACAACAGAATCGGTTAGGGTAAGAGAATGCTGATTAGAGGAAAGAGACCCTCAAAAAAAACTTGTCTTGAAAATAGCCACAGATTGGTTTAGTAGTCAAGAGTTCGGAGGCTGTTTAAGTGAGACAGTCCCACTAAAATAATCATGTAACATCCACATTTTACACTTCTTATAACTTTTTTTTACACGTACTTGGGGCTCAAACTATGACTCTGATCCTGATATTACTCTCTCGGGATCAATCGTGGATAATTTCCACCATCCGCTTCCCTTTAATTAAAAAGCTATTCAGGGACTGCAGTAGAATTTATGGTGCAAATTTAGGTCATTTGATCAAGAGGTTCCCAATACATGTCCTCCCTCTGAATTATGAGCATCTTTTAATTTTCAAAGTACTCTAAAATCCACACGCATGATGAGATTATCTAGGATATTGGGATGCCACAACAGTGGCAACGGTCCTAGTTTGGAATAATTTGGGTCAGGCGTTCCTCAGATACTCTCCTCCTCAATAAGAACATTTTAATATTTCAGTTGCTCTAAAACGGACATACATCGTGAGATTACCTTGAGCAATGGTATTCCACAACTGAAACTGAGATAGAGGGGAACTCCCATTGAGATGAATGGCTGATTTCACACCACCCAGAGCTATTGTGTTAGACTATTCATCTCTTTGGAGCATCCTAATTCATCAGAGCACACCCCACTGAGGTGAATGGTCCATTCCACACATCAACAGTACTCCTGACAGCAGAACACCTTCCTTTGCACTTGCTCCCTGAAGTAGATAGGTTTCAGAGTAGCAGCCGTGTTAGTCTGTATCCGCAAGAAGAACAGGAGTACTTGTGGCACCTTAGAGACTAACAAATTTATTAGAGCATAAGCTTTCGTGGGCTACAACCCACTTCTTCGGATGCATATTGAGTGAAAAAAAACACTAGCTATCGGTATAATAAATGAAGTAGATACAAAGTCTGGGGCACCCTGCTATTCCTCTTGCTGCCTCCAGGTGGTGGATGTGCTCCTCACAGCCCATCAGTTACCATCCTCTTTTCTTCCTATGGCCCTTCCAGCCCTACCGGGGGCATGGTGGGGCCAGGAGGAGGGCAGAGCTGGTAGCTAAAGTGGCAGATCATCTCCCTCCCACAGGCGCCCTCCAATCGTCCCTCTCACTAACACCTCTTCCTCAAGAAACAAGGGAAATTAGCTGCCCAAAACCATGGTTAATGCAGGTCTTGTTCACACTACAGCACCTTTGCCAGTATAGCTATGCCAGCTAGACTCACCCCTGCTTAGTACCCTCTTCAACTCAAGAAGTGTGTTTCAGATCCCGGCTGGCACTGCCAGTCTGATGTGCCTTCTCTGGCTTGTCAGGTTGGGTTTATATCTGCTGGTGAACCACAGCGTCTCTCATTAGACTGCTTCCCAGGTTGGTGAACCACCTGTGATTCATTAATTTTATACCAGTGTAACTCCACTGATTCCATTGGGGTCGCTCCTGATTTTCACGGCTACAAGTCAGGAGAGGAGTCCGGCATAGGCACCGACTCTGTGGGTACTCCAGGGCTCAAGCACTCATGGAAAAATATAGTGGGGGTGGTCAACACACCCAGCCACACCTGTTCAGCTGGGCGGCCGATCAGCTGTTTGGCAGCTGTCATGGGGCCTTGGGGGAGAGGGTGGAGCAGGGACAGGAAGAGGCAGAGTGAGGGAAGGGCCTTGAGGGAGGGGTGGAGTGGGGCGGGACCTTGGGGCGGAGTGGGGGTGGGGCCCCCACCAGGAAAAATAAAAGTCAGTGCCTATGAATGAAGGCGTCACCACCTGGGATGGCGTCATAGCTCAGGGCCAGCTGCACCATGGACTATTGCGCCGCCTCCTTGGTGGAGGGGAGTGGACCTGAGGCTCCAGAGACCTCTCCCAACAAAGTTCATGCAGGCAGAATCCAGAGAACATCCCCACGGCCCCTCTCCCAACCCAGGTCCCCCTGCCCCAGTGGGGAAACGGGAGCTGGGTCTCCATGGCCCATTCCATCCTTGGCCACGGGCTGACTCGGCCGATGAGGAAGTCAATCAGGGCCCTCCACATTCTCCTGATTCTTCCATCCAGCGTCTCCATCTCCGTACACCTGCCGCGCCTGAGCTACTGCCCATCCCCTGTGTATTGTCCACCTGTGAAGCACATGGAAGATGCCAGGACTGTTTTACGAATACTTCATGTATCAGACCTGCTTCCTGTCCAGCCCCTGCTCCACCCCTTGGCTGCTCCACTCCAGCCCTATGCCCTGCCTGCCTCTGAACCCTGGCTCTGACCCCTGGCTGGCCTCCCGACCACACCTCTGGCTGTGCCCTCTGGCTCTGCTGTGACTGCTGGGCCAGACTCCTGCTCCAAGTACTAGGTTGCACCGTCTACACCTCAGCGTGTGTGTGTGTTGGAGGGTCTGGATAAGGGAAGCCTCCCTAAGTGTTAGCTGAGACAGAGGGGTGTGAATGGTGGGTGGGTTAGATCCCTTTGCTTCTTAGGCTTTAGTTTCCTCCATTGAGATTAACGGAGCCGGCGTTTGGAAAAGGCTAGCGCCTGTCCCTGTATTCACCTTGGCCTCAGCTCCTGGTGATGCGTCTGGCAGGGCTCAGACCTTCCCAGCAGCAAAAGGAATCACAGCTGGGGTCTGTAACTATTTCCACGGTCTGTGAATGGGAGCGTGGGGAGATGGCACCCCAGGGAGGTGAAGGCTTGAGGCCTAAATCTTGGGAACAAAGGTGGAGTCCACGAGGTGGATTGTGACCAACCAGATGTGGCCAAGTCATCTCTAGTCACAGGCCATGAGGAGCAGGTCCTTAAAAGGGGAAGGGGCCATGTGCTCAGGAGTGCACTCACACGATTGTACCTCCCGTGAAGGCTCTTTGCCCGGACCGCCTGGCCAGTGGTTCGCCGCGTTGCATTCCATCGTGCCTTGGGAAGACTTACCTTCATCGCACCATCCATTGCTGTGCTGTGGGACACTTACCTTGAAGGATCCTGACATCTCCAGTGCCGTGCCTGTCCTGGGAGCGTGAGTATGCGAGTGTGATATGACCCCCCTCCGCCTTTCTTTTGAGCTTAGCTATCGGTATAATAAATGTGCTGCTTTCTGCCAAACTCTGGTGGGTCATTAGTCCTCCCTAAGCTTACTAGCTGGCCCAATTTCAGGTAACAGTGCCTGCAGCCCAGACACCAGGGTGATGGGATCCTGGGACTTGCACAACAGATTCCATTCTATTCACTACAGATCCAACCTCTAACCCTGTGCAGAATCCAATCAAACCAGGCCCAAATCCTTCCCCGAGAATCCCTTCGATCTTGGCTCCCAAACCTGTTCTCCTGAAACCCCATCTGCCAACCAGGGACAGGACCTGAACCCAGGAGCCCAGATTCTCAGTCCCCCCACCCCCTAACACACTAGACTCCGCTCCCCTTCCAGCGCTGGGGAGGGAGCCCCGGAGTCCTGGCTCCCAGCTGTCCCCTCCTCCGCCCCACTCTATTCCACTAGAGCATATTCTTTCCCTTCCATTCTCACTGATAAATAGACTAGCTTCCCAAGTTCTCCTTGAGATGTCAGTGGGCTCTGAGGATAGACCTTACCTCAAATCTCCCATTTACTTCTCCACGCCTGGGGATATTTCCAGACCCTACAAAGCAATACAAGTGAAAGTCTCTTAGGCTCATGTCAATGGAAGATAGGAGCCTATAGATCTGGGCCATAGATTTTGTCTAGCCTAAAGTTTCAAGTGGCAACATTAGATTCTTGCTCCATCTTATGAACCCCTTCGAGAACTCCAGACTACCTGGAGTCCTACCTTAGCTCCAGCTGAAATGATAGAGGAAGAACCGAGATTGTAGCTGGAGATGCTGAAATTGAGCTCAGGGTATGAAGTGGGGTTTGTGGCTGAGCTGATTTGGCTCCATGAAGCTACATGGATTAGCAGAAGCATTTCCCCCCTCCCCAAAACGTTCAGAGCAATCGTTTCCGTTTCGGTCCATGCAGCCACAAGCATGTTCTGTTCTTGCAAGGGGTCCAAACACACAGGAACTCAACCCTTCCTGCATCTGAAATTTAGCACAGCTTTCCCTCTGTCCCTTTCCATCCAGCCCCGAGGACAACCTGCCTCACATCCTGTGCTCAGTGCAGGACAACCATAAATACTGTACTTTTTAAGCATTGCCCTGCAGGGCAAGTCTTGAAGCCCATCCTGTACTTTTGAAATCTGCTCTCTCTGAGTACACAGAAGCTGCATCTTTCTCGGAGGATCTGGCACCTACTGGACTCTCTGGATCATTCTTTGCGGGGAAAGCCGTTCCTAGATTTTCTGGTCCATTCTTCAGTGGGGATGTGGCAGAATTTGGTGTCACTGGTCCCTTCCCTGAGGACAACACAGCTTACGGCTTCTCAGGTTCTTCCGGCTTCCCTGGATCATTCTTCTCTGAGGACGTAGCATCTTCTGAGTTCTGTGAATCAATATCTCCTGAGGATGGGCGACCATCTGGATTCCCTAGATCATTCTCCTTGTGCAGTAGAGCTGTGTCTGGATTCTCTAGATCATTCTTCTCTAGGGATGTGGCACCTCCTGGATTCGCTAGCTCATTCTTTCCCGAGGTTACAGCAACTTGTGAATTTTCTGCTGCTATCTTCTCGGCGAATGCGCCACCTTCTGGACTCTCTGCATCATTCGTCTGAGTTACGCACCCTGCAAAGGGAAAACAAATGGACGCCTCCTCAGCGCCTTACAGAATTCTTTGCAATTCCAGACACTTCCTTGGGTGAGAGAGAACAGGGATGTGCCTCTGTTCAGTCCTCGGCTGCTTTCCTGAGACTCCCAGGTGCTGCCCTGCATGTTAGTTAGCTCGGTAGTGAGGGAAAAGATTAAAAATAGACAGAGAAATCCTGTGGCGTAAGGATTGTTAAGGTGTTATACTGCGGGGGGTGGGGGAGGAAGGGAGGCATGGGACTGTGACAAAAAAATTGGGGTGGTCAGAACAGCGAGGATTTGGCACTAAATCCTTAGGTTTCAAGGAATGTTACAGACATGCTGTTTAGAAAGTGAAAGAAGTCACTGTAATTATCACAGTGACACGGTATCCAGAAGCACCTCCTCTCCTCCCCCTGGATGTCCACAAACAATTGTTTCCTTACATGCACAAGCACCTTCTGCTCTTGCAAGGGGTCCAAGCACACAGGAACTAGACCCTTCCTACATCTGAAATCTAGCACAGCTTTCCCTCTGTCCCTCTCTGTCCAGCCCTGGGGAGAACCCGCCTGGGATCCTGTGCCCAGCGCAGGACAGCCATAAATACTTCTTAAGCATTGCCCTACAGGGCAAGTGTAGAAACCCATCCCGTACCTTCAAAATCTGCTCTCTCCGAGGACTCAGCAGCTGCATCTTTCTCGGAGGATCTGGCACCTACTGGACTCTCTGGATCATTCTTTGCGGGGAAAGCCGTTCCTGGATTTTCTGGTCCATTCTTCAGTGGAGATGTGGCAGAATTTGGTGTCACCGGTCCCTTCCCTGAGGACAACACAGCTTACAGCTTCTCAGGTTCTTCCGGCTTCTCTGGATCATTCTTCTCTGAGGACGTGGCATCTTCTGAGTTCTGTGAATCAATATCTCCTGAGGATGGGCTACCATCTGGATTCCCTAGATCATTCTCCTTGTGCAGTAGAGCTGTGT
>NW_020673137.1:0-3145 GCF_002925995.2 Terrapene triunguis | reverse complement strand
CGCCCCGCACTGACCTAGGGCCTGGGCTGCTACAAACTCCGACCCAGCCCCTGCTTAAGGGCCTGGGTATTTGCTTGACTATTGGTTTGCCGCCCCGCACTGACCTAGGGCCTGGGCTGCTACAAACTCCGACCCAGACCCTGCTTAAGGGCCTGGGCCGCTGATTGACTATTTCCTGCTGACCCAGCCCCTGCTTAGGGACCTGGGCCTCTGAGTAACTATTTGATTATGGCCCTGCCCTGACTTAAGACTTGGGCTGCTATAGACTGTGTCTCGACCCTTACTTAAAGGGCTGGTGTTCGGACCTCTTGGCTCAGCCCCTGCTTACGGGTCTGAGCCCCTAACTGTGGGTCCGCGGTCCCCGACTGCCGCCGGACCAGAGCAAGGCGGTGGGCTACCCCACAGCCCCGCTGAGGGCCGACCCTCGGCCCAAACCTACTACAGGCGACCTTTGCCGGTATTTGTTAGTCCACACTTGGGGCTTTGTTAAGAAAAAAAAAACAGATATTTAAATTATATAAATAACATGAATATATGGACATATATAAATGAATATATGTTGTGATTACTATGTAGCTGATAAATGAGCATATGTGATATATGAGGGGGCTTATATGCTGTATATGTTACAAGTTTATGCTTCTTACTCCTTAAAATGATTATTCATTACCAGAGCAGTATTGATTGCCATTTCCATCCCCTTCTTCACTCAGCACTGTAGCTTAGCTTTCTTGGTTTGACGTAACATGTAACAGCACATTCCCATGGGAACAACAATTGTTAGGGCCTGGATTCCCATTAGGATTACACTAAGGGTTTGGACCACTGGGTGTAAAGTCACATCCTCCAGAATTGCCCATCAGGGTGTTTCCACCTCTCTTTGTGCATTTTCTATTTCATTCATTTGCTGCTGGATCAATTGAGTTATTGGTATTAGGGATTCCTTGGTTCTCGCCACCAAATCATGTATATCCAACTTCAAGTGTTCCACTGGGGGGAACAGTTCAATCAGTAAGGCTTGTAAGTGTTCATGTGGGAGGATCGTTTCAGTGACAGTGCTGCCTTTGCTTGTTGGCCAGAAGGCATGGGCTCCTATTTGGATGGTCCTGGTAAAAGTATGCAGAATCCAGCATCACTTGCAGGGCAAATGTTGCCAGCTATGGAAAAATTATGATAACCTATAGCACAGACCACATCCTGAATTCGTACTACCTCATTAACCAGTTCCTTTTGTGCTAGTTGAGCCCAGCCTTCCTTGTGTTGTTAATATCAGTGGTGGTGTAGCATTCACACAGCCACCATCCATTATGTTTTATGCAACAAACCTGATTGATTTCTGAGCCAGTTTCAGTTACCAGGCGCACGGTGGGGTAATGCTGTACATATGTCTTGTTTACAAGCGTCCCCACACTATTTGCGTAATATACCTTAACTGGCTCCTGCAACCATCTAGGGACTGCCAGCATGAGATATACGCTTTTGCCGTCCTTCTGGTCCAATCTTGGAACCCTATCATATTTAGCAAATTGTAGAAAGACAGGTGTAATATGATTTATGCCTCGTTGCTGTATTTGTTTCAAGATGGCTGTGGGGTTTAATATCCGTGGCCAATTCTGAAGTTGCAACTGCAACAAACTTTGCTGTACTATTTCTGATTACTCTATTGCCATAGGTCGTGCAAGCAACTGCCAATGAAACATCATTATTTTTTATGTTGTTGATAAGGGACAGAATGGTAGGATTCAGGTGACTAAACCCTTGAGCAATCAGATCCATAGTATCAATAGTGACTGCATGCTGGTCCAGTAATAAACTGCTAATACCTCCTCCTGTTTTAACTGCTTTGCCTATTCCATTCACAATGGTGTTTAATTTTAAATTAAGATTTTCAATATCTGCGGAGTTCCATATGGACATCCCAACACTGTTCCTAGTAAATCCCTCCTTTCTCTATCATGTTGTAGGGTGATTTGGGAGCCCTTCCAGAACTGTAATTGCATCTCCACTTCCAAATTAAACCAATCCTTGTAGTGTCTGGGGCACTGCCTTCGCATGGCCATACCGGCAAAATCAAGTTTTAGTGGCACGTAGATCCATCCTACATTTTCTACCATATACTCTGCAGTAGGATGCAGGGAAATTCCTGAGATAGGCCATGGTTGTACTTTGGGACACTCCCTCCTTGGGGTAATGTCGGTATATGGAGGAGTGGAATGAGGCAAAGTTGGGGCTGTTGTTGGGCAGGCGTCTTCACATACCTGCACATGGTAGATGCATTTACTGATGCTTGGGGTTATAGACCTGTATCTTTCAGTTGAATATTATGAATGCGAATAGACACACTCCATCTATTCTGCAAGTCAGTAAACTCCACCCTGCATATCCAATCTCCGTATGTTTTTACAATTCCATGTAAGTAACTAATCACTGTGTCCCCTGCTTGAAACCAGTCCACGGATACTGTATCGGCCTCGAGTTTGTGTGCTTGGACAACACATACCAGAGTCAGAACCTCCCCCACCACTCCTGTGAAATATTGCTCCACTACCTGATTTGGTGCCACTAGAGCGCGCTCCATTCCTGGAGTGGCTCGTTTCCTTTCCTTACTTTGTATATGTGTCTTAATGTCAGGAGTGTTAATGGACACTGTATGAGGAAGTGCAGTAAGAACAATAACCTGGTCACAATTAACAACAATATCAACCTTCCAACAGCCTGTTTATTCTCCCTGTGTCTCTTTACTCAAAGTCAGTTCTTTTTCAACCCGCCATCGGGCATTATCAAGCTCTTGGACAGGAACATGTTGAGTCTCACTACCGTTTCCAACAGTCCATCCCCAAGCCATCTTAATAGCAACGGGTGACACCCGGAGGATGTGCTCCATTTGTCGCTTTCCTTCAGTTTCACACACTAACAGTTCTGATAGGGTGCGCTTGACTTGCTGCATCCCACACGGTGCAGTTATTAGCTGTTTCTGTCCAAAGAGTTCTGGTCACTGAATGTGTTTGGTTGATCTTTTTGACATCGGCCCGTTCCTTTGCCCCCAGGACACCCAACAGGTTCCATATCCAGGTTGGCTTCATAATCTATTAAAATACAAAATAACACTCGCTTCTCTCTCATGGGTAAATGTATATAATGTAAG
>NW_020673136.1:0-1561 GCF_002925995.2 Terrapene triunguis | reverse complement strand
CTACCAGCAATTCACTGTTGTCTTCCTGCTAGTTCAGTGAACATGGAATAGGGATATTTTTCAAGAAGTCTTCATAAAGGTCTCCCCTGAACTATTACACCACAAGAGTGAAGATGTGTATCTGTTATTGTAAATTTGCCACGTGGAAAATGTGGAAGCTTTGAGCCCTCAAAAATTCTTCACATGGATTTCCTACTGAAATCAAGGGGTGTTCAGTGGATGAACATGTAGTCTGAATGCAGAATGGTCTGGAGGACTGAGCACCAGGTTGGGAGTTCTAATGCTGGTTTTGCCACTGATTTACAGTGTGGCCTTAGGAAAGTAAATTCATCTTTCTCTGTTTCTCCATCTGGAAAATAGGAATGGAGCTTATCCACCTAATTCACAGGGGTGTTGTGAGAGTTCATTTGTATATAAAGTTTATTAATGATAAATATTATAGAAAAGCTACATAGTACAGCTAGAAATGTTTAGTTAGTCTAAAAAGGGTTAGAAGGAATTATTTGTGTACATACATCCTCTGTCTCTTGTATGCACAGTATAAGTGTACATCAGCATCTATATACATGAATTTCTTTGCTTTATTTCAATCACTTCAAACCTGTGCATTTTCATGAGTATTCACATGCAATTTTGTGAAATGTTGCTTCTTCTTTTCTTCAGCAAAATGGCAGCTCTTCATCTGCAAAAAGGGGAAAAAAGAGGACCAGGGGAATTAGAGACCAGTCAGCCTAATTTCAATACTTGGAAAGATACTGAAACAAATTATATAACAATCAATTTGTAAGCACCTAGAGGATAATAGGGTTATAAGGAATAGCCAACATGGATTTGTCAAGAACAAATCCTTCTTTGACAGGGTTATTGGTCTACTGGATGGGGGGTGAGTAGCAGTAGACACAATATATTGATTTTTAGTAAGGTTTGTGATATGGTCCCACATGACATTCTCATAAGCAAACTAAGGAAATGAGGTCCAGATGAAATTACTATAAGGTGTGTGCACAACCACTTGAAAGACAGTACCCAGAGAGTAGTTATCAATGGTTTCCTGTCAAACTGGGATGGTGTATCTAGTAGTATTCCTGTAGGGGGTCAGTCCTGGTTCTAGTACTATTTGCATCAATGACCTGGATAATGGAGTGGACAGTATGCTTATAAGATTTGCAGATGATATGAAGCTCGGGCGGGGGGATACTGCAAATACTTTGGAGAACAGGATTAGAATTCAAAACAACCTTAACAAATTAGAGAGTTGGTGTGAATTCAACAAGATGAAATTCAGTAAAGATTAAGACAAAGTACTCCACTTAGGAAGGAACAGTCAAATGCCCAACTACAAAATGGAGAATAACCGATTTGACAGTAGTACAGCTGAAAAGGATCTGGGGGTTATAAAGGATCACAAATTGAATATGAGTCAACAACGTGATGCAGTTGCAAAAAGGGTAATATCATTTTGGGGCAAATTAATAGGAGTGTTGTATAAAAGACTCGGAAGGTAATTGTCCCATTCTGCTTGGCACTGGTAGGGCCTCAGCTGTAGTATTGTGTCCAATTC
>NW_020673135.1:0-1412 GCF_002925995.2 Terrapene triunguis | reverse complement strand
CCGTAGATGTGTGATTATAGCCTAATTGTGTTATGTAATGTTGAGAAGGACTATAAAAGAAAGCTTGTAATAAACAGGATTCGATTCAGCTTGCAACCACATTGGTCGTGTGCTTTATCCGCTCCGCATGGGACCCCACATTGCCACTGATTTACAGTGTGGCCTTAGGAAAGTAAATTCATCTTTCTCTGTTTCTCCATCTGGAAAATAGGAATGGAGCTTATCCACCTAATTCAGAGGTGTGTTGTGAGAGTTCATTTGTATATAAAGTTTATTAATGATAAATATTATAGAAAAGCTACATAGTACAGCTAGAAATGTTTAGTTAGTCTAAAAAGAGTTAGAAGGAATTATTTGTGTACATACATCCTCTGGCTCTTGTATGCACAGTATAAGTGTACATCAGCATCTATATACATGAATTTCTTTGCTTTATTTCAATCACTTCAAACCTGTGCATTTTCATGAGTATTCACATGCAGTTTTGTGAAATGTTGCTGCTTCTTTTCTTCAGCAAAATGACAGCTCTTCATCTGCAAAAAGGGGAACAAAGAGGACCAGGGGAATTAGAGACCAGTCAGCCTAATTTCAATACTTGGAAAGATACTGAAACAAATTATATAACAATCAGTTTGTAAGCACCTAGAGGATAATAGGGTTATAAGGAATAGCCAACATGGATTTGTCAAGAACAAATCCTTCTTTGACAGGGTTATTGGTCTACTGGATGCGGGGTGGGTAGCAGTAGACACAATATATTGATTTTTAGTAAGGTTTGTGATATGGTCCCACATGACATTCTCATAAGCAAACTAGGGAAATGAGGTCCAGATGAAATTACTATAAGGTGTGTGCACAACCACTTGAAAGACCGTACTCAGAGAGTAGTTATCAATGGTTTCCTGTCAAACTGGGATGGTGTATCTAGTAGTATTCCTGTAGGGGGTCAGTCCTGGTTCTAGTACTATTTGCATCAATGACCTGGATAATGGAGTGGACAGTATGCTTATAAGATTTGCAGATGATATGAAGCTCGGGCGGGGGGATGCTGCAAATACTTTGGAGAACAGGATTAGAATTCAAAACAACCTTAACAAATTAAAGAGTTGGTGTGAATTCAACAAGATGAAATTCAGTAAAGATTAAAACAAAGTACTCCACTTAGGAAGGAACAGTCAAATGCCCAACTACAAAATGGAGAATAACCGATTTGACAGTAGTACAGCTGAAAAAGATCTGGGGGTTATAAAGGATCACAAATTGAATATGAGTCAACAACGTGATGCAGTTGCAAAAAGGGTAATATCATTTTGGGGCAAATTAATAGGAGTGTTGTATAAAAGACTCGGAAGGTAATTGTCCCACTCTGCTTGGCACTGGTAGGGCCTCAGCTGTAGTATTGTGTCCAATTC
>NW_020673134.1:0-4084 GCF_002925995.2 Terrapene triunguis | reverse complement strand
GAAGTCCCAGTGTTATTAATTGCTCCTCATATGGAAGCTATTCTATATTGCTAATAAATTTTGTTGCCCCGTTCTATACCTTTTCCAATTCCAATATTTTTTTTGAGATGGGGTGACTATATTTGCAAACAGTAGTCAAGATGTGGGCATACAATGGATTTATATAGAGGCAATATGATATTTTCTGTCTTATCTTATCCCTTTCTTAATGATTCCCAACATTTGTTAGTGTTTTTGACTGCTGCTGCACATTGGGTGGGTGCTTTCAGAGAACTATCCACAATGACTCTAAGATCACTTTCTCGAGTGGTAACAGCTAATTTAGAGCCCATCGTTTTACATGTATAGTTGGGATTGTGTTTTCCAATGTTCATTACTTTGCATTTATCAACATTGAATTTCATCTCATTTTCTTGCTCATTCGTTCAGTTTTGTGAGATCTCTTAGTAACTCTTTGCAGTCTGCTTTGGATTTTACTATTTTGAATACTTTTGCATTGCCTGCAAATTTTGCCATGTCACTGTTTACCTCTTTTTCCAGATCATTTATGAATATGTTGAATAGGGCTGGTCCCAGTACAGAATCCTGACAGACACCACTATTTACCTCTCTCCGTTCTGAAAACTGTCCAATTATTCCTACCCCTGGTTTCCAATCTTTTAACCAATTACCAATCCATGAGAGGACCTTTCCTCTTATTCAAGCATGGAATCACTCTCCATAGAGGTTCTATGGTACAGTCTGTCCTTCCGATAGATTTTGTACTCTATTTGTCCTGTTGATTATCCTCATTCCACCAGGTTTCTATGATGCCCATTATATCAATATCCTCATTTAATATGAGGCACTAGTTCACCCACCTTAGTATTTAGACTTCTAGCATTTGTATACAAGTACTTAAAAAAATGTCACTTCTTAGATCTCTTCCATTATGTGATGTAATTGAATTAGACTCTTTCATTTGGCTTTTTCTCATCAGATCCTCCCTGTATTTATAATCTCCTATCCTCTCCTCTTTACTAAGATATAGAGAATCTCGATTAACAGATCGTCCCCTAAGGGATGTGTCTGTCTGAACCACATGCTCCTCTATACCTGTCAGTTTTCCAGCAGCCCTTAGTTTAAAAACTGGGCTGACTGGGTGGAGGTTTGTCATCACTCTAGAGGAGCACCTGGGGTGAAAATCCTGGCTCCAGAGAAGGAAATGGGGCCAGGATCTCACCCCCATAACTGCCTCAAACTACAATCTCCCAATGCAGACGTCATTCATCTGCTGAAACAGGAAGCAAGTGAAAGTAAATTTGGAGCATTGGACCCAGTGCACAGGTGCAGTAAAATATTTCCCCAGTAACTGGGGCTCATCCTTCATACTATCCTCCTCAGGTACAGAGCCTCACATTAGTGTCTAGAGATTCCAGTTAGGGCTTGACCCAATGCCCACCGAGATCCACAAGTGTCTTTCCATTGACTTCAATGGGATTTGGATCAGACCACAAGTCAACAAACAGCACTGCAAACCAGCCTGGCTGCTTAACACCACATTTTGATATTACTCCAATGGAAACAGGAGTAAGTTTATTTGGACTGCTTTTCAGCCGTTTAATTACCCCTGAGGTACAAAGAACTTATTGTTCACTTGATAAAAAACAAAGTTCTGTTCTGAAGAACCAACCTTTATTTAGTCTCTGATGCCAGTTCAGGAGAAAACACATGGTGTGACAGCAGGTTACACTCTACTTGGACTGATATTATGCTGTATAATTTCAATCTTAGCATGAACGTTCGGGGAACTTCACAGAATAAGAGATCCAGTCCCTGTCCCAGTGTTTTTGTAGTCTAAGCTGAGTCACTAGAGCAATGAGGATAAATGGAGTCAGATTTTTCAGAACCCATGGGAAAAGCCTGTCGTTACAGATTAAGTGAGGAGTTACTGTAAATCGTCCCAGTTAATGTTGTTTCGCTGTTACGTTGCTGATCAATTAGGGCAGTGGTTCTCAAACTAGGGCCGCAGCTTGTTCAGGGAAAGCCCCTGGTGGGCTAGTCTGGTCTGTTTACCTGCTGCATTCGCAGGTTCAGCCGATCACGGCTCCCACTATTGGTTGTTCTTCCCAGTGGCCTCCCTCTCTTGTTGAACTTGCAATCTTTAAATTGGCATCTGGCTTTGCATGCAGCTAGGCTTCCATTGTGAGAAATACAATGTACAATACACACCTGACCAGACAAAGAGAGAAGCATTCCCTATCCCCTGCCCGAACAGAATCTGGCCAATCTTGTCACCTCCTGGTGACCTGCTTTTAAAAATTCAAGGCTTTAATTTCCAGTACAGATACATGACTTCTTAAACATTACCCGTACATGCATTTCACAGAGACTAAACTGACCAGTGCATTACTGGCTGCCAGTAGAGCCCCTACATGCCACCCTTTGGTCCACTGTTATATAGACATCACACCCAGGGGCCAGTGATGAGCTCCCAAAATCCTAAGAACCGGTTCCCTACCGGGTCCTCGGGGGCAGGGGGGTCTTCACTCGCTCCGGGTTTTCGGCGGCAGGTCCTTCACCCGGAGCGAGTGAAGGACCCGCCGCTGAAGTGCCGCTGAAGACCCGGTAGGGAACCACGCGGTGAGTACAAGCTCCACGTGCCTATCTCCCCCCCGCCACCCACCCATCTGACCCCAACCTATGTCCTGCCCCTGACTGCCCCCCTCAGAACCCGCAAACCATCAACCCCCCCCTTGTCCCCTGACCACCCCCTCCCAAGACCCCCCACCCTAACTGCCCCCCAGGATCCCACCCTCTACCCAACTCACCCCACTCCCTGTTCCCTGACTGCCCCAACCCCATCCACCACCACCCCGACAGACCCCCGGGACTCCCACGCCTACCCAACCCCCCCGTTCCCCATCCCCTGACCACCACCTCCATAACCTCCGCCCCCTCCAAGCGCTCCCTACCCCTTATCCAACCCCTCCTCCCAGCCCCGGCTGGCCCCCTTACCATGCTGCTGTGTAAGGATGCCACACAGCTGCTGGAGCTTGCAGCCCCACCCCCTTACCCAGAAGTGAAAGTAAGCCGGTGCGCCATACCGGGGTGGTCTGGCTTCCCCAGGGGGCAATTTAAAGGGTCTGGGGCTCCCAGCAGGGGCTGGAGCCCCAGGCCCTTTAAATTGCCACCAGAGCCCCACTGCTGGAGCCCTGGGGTAGCGGCAGCGGGGCTCTGGGGGCTATTTAAAAAGTCCGGTGCTCCTGCTGCTTCTACCGCCCCGGCCCTTTAAATAGCCACCGGAGCCCCACCGCCACTACTCCAGGGCTCTGGCGGTCATTTAAAGGACCGGGGAGGTAGAAGCAGGGGAGCCCCGGGCCCTTTAAATAGCCCCCAGAACCCTGGGGTAGCGGGGCGCTCCAGGGGCTATTTAAAGGGCCAGGGCTCCAGCTGCCTCTGCCGCTTCCCCCAGGGCAACAGCGGCTCTGTGAGAGGGGCAGGGAAGTGGGGGAGGGGCCGGGGTAGCCTCCCCAGCTGGGAGCTCAGGCTGGCCAGACAGGAGGGTCCCGCGGGCCGTATGTGGCCCACAGACCAGAGTTTGCCCACCCGCCCGCCCCTTTAGGAACCGGTTCTACACCGGCTTCTAAATTTAGTAACCAGTTCTTGCGAACTGGTGCAAACTGGCTCCAGCTCACCACTGCCTATCACCCCCTGTGAGCTCTGCCACTTGGCACCAAGAGGTTCCTGGGTCACAGCAAGATGTCACCAAGAGTTGTTTAAAGTCTCTGGCCTGATATTCAAAGCCCTGCATGAGATTTGCTCTGCCTACTTCAGAACTTGCCTCTCTTTTTGCAAAAGTGACCTGTTGTGATGGAGTAGGGAGTGGGGTGGATTGACCTGGGAATGTTGCATGGAAGTTTTATTGAGACTGTTTGCATTGGTGATGGGATACCAGGGCGATGATACCTGAGCATGTAACCTGAGCCCAGGAGGGGGTTTGAGGCCAGGTGACACCTTTTGCCCGGGAAACTGGACTAAGGCTGGGGGAGGGGCCAGGGGCGGTGGCTGGAGGAGACTGCTGGAGGGGTTTCAGTTTTAAAGC
>NW_020673133.1:0-4145 GCF_002925995.2 Terrapene triunguis | reverse complement strand
GAAGTCCCAGTGTTATTAATTGCTCCTCATATGGAAGCTATTCTATACCGCTAATAAATTTTGTTGCCCTGTTCTATACCTTTTCCAATTCCAATATTTTTTTTTGAGATGGGGTGACTATATTTGCAAACAGTATTCAAGATGTGGGCGTACAATGGATTTATATGGAGGCAATATGATATTCTGTCTTATCTTATCCCTTTCTTAATGATTCCCAACATTTGTTAGTGTTTTTGACTGCTGCTGCACATTGAGTGGGTGCTTTCAGAGAACTATCCACAATGACTCTAAGATCTCTTTCTTGAGTGGTAACAGCTAATTTAGAGCCCATCATTTTACATGGATAGTTGGGATTGTGTTTTCCAATGTTCATTACTTTGCATTTATCAACATTGAATTTCATCTCATTTTCTTGCTCATTCGTTCAGTTTTGTGAGATTTCTTAGTAACTCTTTGCAGTCTGCTTTGGATTTTACTATTTTGAATACTTTTGCATTGCCTGCAAATTTTGCCATGTCACTGTTTACCTCTTTTTCCAGATCATTTATGAATATGTTGAATAGGGCTGGTCCCAGTACAGAATCCTGAGAGACACCACTATTTACCTCTCTCCGTTCTTAAAACTGTCCAATTATTCCTACCCTTGGTTTCCAATCTTTTAACCAATTACCAATCCATGAGAGGACCTTTCCTCCTATTCAAGCATGGAATCACTCTCCATAGCGGTTCTCTGGTACAGTCTGTCCTTCCGATATATGTTGTACTCTATTTGTCCTGTTGATTATCCTCATTCCACCAGGTTTCTATGATGCCCATTATATCAATATCCTCATTTAATATGAGGCACTAGTTCACCCACCTTAGTATTTAAACTTCTAGCATTTGTATACAAGTACTTAAAAAAATGTCACTTCTTAGCTCTCTTCCAATATGTGATGTAATTGAATTAGACTCTTTCATTTGGCTGTTTCTCATCAGATCCTCCCTGTATTTATCAACTCCTATCCTCTCCTCTTTACTAAGATATAGAGAATATCAATTAACAGATCATCCCCTAAGGGATGTGTCTGTCTGAACCACATGCTCCTCTACACCTGTCAGTTTTCCAGCAGCCCTTAGTTTAAAAACTAGGCTGACTGGGTGGAGGTTTGTCATCACTCTAGAGGAGCACCTGAGGTGAAAATCCTGGCTCCAGAGAAGGAAATGGGGCCAGGATCTCACCCCCATAACTGCCTTAAACTACAATCTCCCAATGCAGACATCATTCATCTGCTGAAACAGGAAGCAAGTGAAAGTAAATTGGGAGCATTGGACCCAGTGCACAGGTGCAATAAAATATTTCCCCCGTAACTGGGGCTCATCCTTCATAATATCCTCCTCAGGTACAGAGCCTCATGTTAGTGTCTAGAGATTCCAGTGAGGGCTGGACCCAATGCCCACTGAGATCCACAAGTGTCTTTCCATTGACTTCAATGGGCTTTGATCAGACCACAAGTCAACAAACGGCACTGCAAACCAGCCTGGCCGCTTAACACTGCATTTTGATATTACTCCAATGGAAACAGGAGTAAGTTTATCTGGGCTGCTTTTCAGCCGTTTAATTACCCCTGAGGTACAAAGAACTTATTGTTCACTTGATAAAAAACAAAGTTCTGTTCTAAAGAACCAACCTTTATTTAGTCTCTGATGCCAGTTCAGCAGAAAACACATGGTGTGACAGCAGGTTACACTCTGCTTGAACTGATATTATGCTGTATAATTTCAATCTTAGCATGAATGTTCAGGGAACTTCACAGAATAAGAGATCCAGTCCCTGCCCCAGTGTTTTTATAGTCTAAGCTTAGTCGCAGAGCAATGAGGATAAATGGAGTCAGATTCTTCAGAACCCGTGGGAAAAGCATGTCGTTACAGATTAAGTGAGGAGTTACTGTAAATCGTCCCAGTTAATGTTGTTTCGCTGTTACTTTGCTGATCAATTAGGGCAGTGGTGGGTTGTAGCCCACGAAAGCTTATGCTCTAATAAATATGTTAGTCTCTAAGGTGCCACAAGTACTCCGGTTCTTTTAGCTTGTTCAGGGAAAGCCCCTGGTGGGCTGGGCTGGTCTGTTTACCTGCTGCATTCGCAGGTTCAGCCAATCACGGCTCCCACTGTTGGTTGTTCTTCCCAGTGGCCTCCCTCTCTTGTTGACCTTGCAATCTTTAAATTGGCATCTGGCTTTGCATGCAGATAGGCTTCCATTGTGAGAAATACAATGCACAATACACACCTGACCAGACAAAGAGAGAAGCATCCCCTATCCCCTGCCCGAACAGAATCTGGCCAATCTTGTCACCTCCTGGTGACCTGCTTTTAAAAATTCAAGGCTTTAATTTCCAGTACAGATACATGACTTCTTAAACATTACCCATACATGCATTTCACAGTGACTAAACTGACCAGTGCATTACTGGCTGCCAGTAGAGCCCCTACATGCCACCCTTTGGTCCACTATTATATAGACATCACACCCAGGGGCCAGTGATGAGCTCCCAAAATCCTAAGAACCGGTTCCCTACCGGGTCCTCGGCGGCAGGGGGGTCTTCACTTACTCCGGGTTTTCGGCGGCAGGTCCTTCACCCAGAGTGAGTGAAGGACCCGCCGCTGAAGTGCCGCTGAAGACCCGGTAGAGAACCGCGCGGTGAGTACAAGCTCCACGTGCCTGTCTCCCCCCTGCCACCCACCCATCTGACTCCAACACCCATGTCCTGCCCCTGACTGCCCCACTCAGAACCCGCAAACCATCAACCCCCCTTGTTCCCTGACCACCCCCTCCCAAGACCCCCCACCCTAACTGCCCCCCAGGATCCCACCCCCTACCCAACTCACCCCATTCCCTGTTCCCTGACTGCCCCAACCCCATCCACCACCACCCCAACAGACCCCCGGGACTCCCACGCCTACCCAACACCCCCGTTCCCCATCCCCTGACCATCACCTCCATAACCTCCGCCCCCTCGAACCGCTCCCTACCCCTTATCCAACCCCTCCTCCCAGCCCCGGCTGGCCCCCTTACCATGCTGCTGTGTAAGGATGCCACGCAGCTGCTGGAGCTTGCAGCCCCACCCCCTTACCCAGAGGTGAAAGTAAGCCGGTGCGCCATATCGGGGTGGTCTGGCTTCCCCAGGGGGCAATTTAAAGGGTCTGGGGCTCCCAGCAGGGGCTGGAGCCCCAGGCCCTTTAAATTGCCACCAGAGCCCCACTGCTGGAGCCCTGGGGTAGCGGCAGCGGGGCTCTGGGGGCTATTTAAAAAGTCCGGTGCTCCTGCTGCTTCTACCGCCCCGGCCCTTTAAATAGCCACCGGAGCCCCACCGCCACTACTCCAGGGCTCTGGCGGTCATTTAAAGGACCGGGGCGGTAGAAGCAGGGGAGCCCCGGGCCCTTTAAATAGTCCCCAGAGCCCTGGGGTAGTGGGGCGCTCCAGGGGCTATTTAAAGGGCCGGGGCTCCAGCTGCCTCTGCCGCTTCCCCCAGGGCAACAGCGGCTCTGTGAGAGGGGCAGGGAAGTGGGGGAGGGGCCGGGGCAGCCTCCCCAGCTGGGAGCTCAGGCCGGCCAGACAGGAGGGTCCCGCGGGCTGGATGTGGCCCACAGACCGGAGTTTGCCCACCCGCCTGCCCCTTTAGGAACCGGTTCTACACTGGCTTCTAAATTTAGCAACCAGTTCTTGCGAACTGGTGCAAACTGGCTCCAGCTCACCACTGCCTATAACCCCCTGTGCGCTCTGCCACTTGGCACCAAGAGGTTCCTGGGTCACAGCAAGATGTCACCAAGAGTTGTTTAAAGTCTCTGGCCTGATATTCAAAGCCCTGCATGGGATTTGCTCTGCCTACTTCAGAACTTGCCTCTCTTTCTGCAAAAGTGACCTGTTGTGATGGAGTAGGGAGTGGGGTGGATTGACCTGGGAATGTTGCATGGAAGTTTTATTGAGACTGTTTGCATTGGTGATGGGATACCAGGGCAATGATACCTGAGCATGTAACCTGAGCCCAGGAGGGGGTTTGAGGCCAGGTGACACCTTTTGCCCGGGAAACTGGACTAAGGCTGGGGGAGGAGCCGGGGGTGGTGGCTGGAGGAGACTGCTGGAGGGGTTTCAGTTTTAAAGCTGGCT
>NW_020673132.1:0-2322 GCF_002925995.2 Terrapene triunguis | reverse complement strand
TTTGGGGCAAGTGATTCAGACCCTGGGTCTGTGTTGGAGCAGACGGGTGTGTCTGGCTCAGCAAGACAGGGTGCTGGAGTCCTGAGCTGGCAGGGAAAACAGGAACAGGGGTAGTCTTGGTACATTGGGTGGCAGCTCCCAAGGGGGTTTCTGTGATCCAACCCATCACAGCGGTTATTAAACAAGGCAGTGGTCAGTCAGGCCTTGTTCCTGTAACAGGAACAATAGGCTTGTGTTAATGAAACAAGCACAATAGGACAATATCTCCAGGGTGTTGCCTTGGAACCACACTACATTGTGAAGAGCAAATATAGAATGTGTGATAGTTATCACAAACAGTCCCCTAGCTGTTTTTCAGAAAGCAAACAGACAGGGCACAAAACTCAAAATGGATGTGATTAAAAATTCAAACAAATTGTAAACTTTTTTTTTATTTTGTATTATTCATCCAGCTCTGCCGGGGTATGTGACTGGCAGTGCGCCTTAGAGCAGTGGTTTCCAAACTTGTTCCGCGGCTTGTACAGGTAAAGCCCCTGGTGGGCTGGGCCGGTTTGTTCACCTGACGTGTCTGCAGGTTTGGCCGATCGTGGCTCCCAGTGGCCGCAGTTCGCTGCTCCAGGCCAATGGAAGCTGCTGGAAGCCGCGGCCAGTACGTCCCTCGGCCCATGCCGCTTCCAATAGCTCCCATTGGCCTGGAGCAGCGAACCGTGGCCACTGGGAGCCGCGATCGGCCGAACCTGCGGACACGGCAGGTAAACAAACCGGCCCGGCCCGCCAGGGGCTTTCCCTGCACAAGCGGCGGAACAAGTTTGGGAACCACTGTCTTAGAGGGATATGCTCATGTCCCAGTACCCTTGATATGTCCCTTTAAAACAGTTAAAATAAGTTGCAGGACACATGGCTAGGAGTAATCATGTGACTACAGGAAGAAGGCGTAAGGCTTCCTGCCTTTTAGTAATACTTAAATTTTCAGTTTGTTTCTCCTTTTGGTCCTGGGGCCATAAGGGATCCCTCTAATGGTTAATGTCACCGTCTAGAGACATAGCAACACTACATTCAAAATGAATTACATAAACTGCATAAATGCAGCTGTGTGTAGTCTTTTTCTTTACCAACGTGTTTGGCTTTGGGGAACTATTTCTTGGCAGTTCAAGTCACGCTGGGGTATATTTTGTTTACAGTATTACAGTTAAAACCAAAATTAGTTTTTCATCCATCCCCTCCCTCTTCCCCCACTTCTGAGGTATAAGTCCAAAGTGTCCTGCAACCCTCCCTAGGCTCAGTCTTCTAAATATCCAACAGGGCTCGTCACGGTACCTTCTCTGTTGGCATCAACCTGCAGCCCTCTCTGGACTCAGGCCTTTAATTAGGCCCAGTGGGGCCTATCGTGGTACCCTCTCTTGGTACCCTCTCTTAGTCTGGCTAAATTTCAAGGTTCCTATTCTGGAATTGAACAATACCCCAACCTTCTTCCCTAGGGACTCCTTGCCTCTACTTGAGTCCTCAGTGACCCCAGCCTTCCTGCTCAGCCACCCCACTTGGACTTAGTTCTCTGACCACGGCTTCCTGATGAGTTATTTCCAGTAGTACAGCCTCCTTTCCTGGGTTTCACAGTTCTAATTCCCTTCCTTAGAGTGTAGCCACTTCCCCCAATGGCTAGTGGTGGAGACCCAGTCCTGCCCACTGCTCCGGGTCCCAACTCAGGGATCCTTTAAGTATAGCAGATGTGTGCTTTGTCCCTTTACTAATTGCTGCTCTACGTTTCCCTGTAGCCCATCTTAGTTGAGTCCCAGCAGCCAACCAGGAGCTACTCTTGGGCTCCCTCAGGCCCTGCCAACAACTAATCTGTCCAGCCTTTCAGTCCCTGCAGCCAACCAGGAGCACCTCTTACTCACTCAGTCCCTGCCAGCAAACTGAACTCATTCTGGCCCTGCAGCTCCTTTTATATGAGCCTGCTGGGCCTTGATAGGCTGCGTCCCATGCCCTTTTCTGAGGTGGGGTGTGGCAGGGCTGTGAGGCCTCCAGGGCCTAATCCACCCTATCACAAAGGCTAATATCATTCTGGGCTGTATTAACTGGAATGTCATATGCAAGATATGGAGGTCATTTTTTCACTGTACTAGGCACTGGTGAGGGCTCAGCTAGAGTAGTGTCTCCAATTCTGGGCATCATACTTTAGGAAAGATGTGGACAGTTGGAAAGAGACCAGAGGAGAGCAACAAAAATGATAAAAGGTTTAGAAAAATTATTATGATCACCTGGTTCTGACCTCCTTCATAATATAGGCCATGGTATATTTGAGGTAGGGATGGAAGCACCATT
>NW_020673131.1:0-1300 GCF_002925995.2 Terrapene triunguis | reverse complement strand
GTTGGGGGCACTTTGTGGCAGGACTTTTGGAGCGGGTCGCTCTGTGTGTGGGGCGCACTGGCGGCAGCGCGGGGGACTTGCAGGCAGTGGGGCGGCGCAGGGGCCGTCTGAAGGGAGCAGCCGCTTTATTGTCCGCCCTCTTCCCTGCTGCAGCTCAAAATGGCGCTTCCCTCCTCTCCCCCTCCCCCGCGGGGAGCAGAACAACAACATCCAACTGCCAGTTCCAACGGTCGCCCCGCCCCCACGTGACTCGGCAGCCAGTTAGCCTGCAACGAATGGCAGCGCTGGCCAATGGCAGCGCGCGCCGCCTAGGCCGGCGGCTCGAGCGCCTTACGAGGGGGCGGGGAAGAGGGGGTATGTGACTGATGGTTATGGAGACCCATCAGAACGCGGCGTCTGGCAAGCTTCCGCCCAATGAGCCGGCGAAGGGGCGAGCCCGGATGGCGGAGTGATGTCACATCTGTCGCCACCCAATCAGAGGCAAGCCGCTGTCTATATAAGGCCGACCGGAGACAGGCCGAGAGGCGCCATTTCGCCGAAGCGGAGGAAGGAGCTGGTCGAGGCCTGGTCCGTGAAGGGGGCGGACTCAATCCGGATCCATCCTCCGCCGGGCAGCCCCCAACCCCCGCCTCCACTCCACCGACGGGTCGCAGGATCTCCCCGGCTTCCGTAGAGACCCCTGCCTGCGGCCTCGAGGGCCCTCGCAGAACGCCCCCATCCCCCTGGCGGCCAAGATGGAGCCGGGCCAGTGATCCCAGTACAATCCAGTGCCATCCGCCTCCCTGACGGGGACCATCCTTCCGGGGACCGGCCTCTACGGGCAGAGGAGGCGCCGGGGGACCCAGCGAGCCCTATATTGACCGGAGCCCGACAGGATTTGGAGCCCGTCGGGGGCTCCGAAGAGGGGGCCCCCACCCGGCATCCCCCCGCCCTTCAGCAGCCGCCGCCGCCATTTTCTTTGCTTCCATTCATGTAAACCCGGTGAATGGTGCTGGGGTCCCCGCCCGCCTTGCTGGTGCTGCTCGCCTGGCTGGAGACCATCGGCCCGGCTGCTGTGCATGGGCCCGGCCCCCGGCTGCTGCTAGCCTGAGCCCCTGCGGCTGGTTCTAGCCCGCTGGCGGGGAGGGGAGGGGGTGCCAGGCTTGTCCCCCTCCCCTAGCGCCTTCCTCCCCCCCCCGTGTGAAGGGGGGAGCCGCCGCCGCCCGCCCGCCCGTCCTCCGTCGGTGATGCTCGGCAGCGGGCAGCCCTGCACCCCGCGGCGCGGGAGCAGCATGTGTCACTAGCGCGCCTCCCCCCGCAT
>NW_020673130.1:0-1389 GCF_002925995.2 Terrapene triunguis | reverse complement strand
CCCCGTCTCTTGCGGCGAGGGGCGCTGGGGATGTCAGTGTCTGGGCCCAGGCTGGGGGGTGGCGTGAGTTAGGGGGCACTTTGTGACAGGACTTTTGGAGCGGGTCGCTGTGTACTGGGGTTCGCTGTGCCTGTGGGGCGCACTGGCGGCAGCGCGGGGGACTTGTAGGCAGTGGGGCGGCGCAGGGGCCATCTGAAGGGAGCAGCCGCTTTATTGTCCGCCCTCTTCCCTGCTGCAGCTCAAAATGGCGCTTCCCTCCTCTCCCCCTCCCCCGCGGGGAGCAGAACAACAACATCCAACTGCCAGTTCCAACGGTCGCCCCGCCCCCACGTGACTCGGCAGCCAGTTAGCCTGCAACGAATGGCAGCGCTGGCCAATGGCAGCGCGCGCCGCCTAGGCCGGCGGCTCGAGCGCCTTACGAGGGGGCGGGGAAGAGGGGGTATGTGACTGATGGTTATGGAGACCCATCAGAACGCCGCGTCTGGCAATCTTCCGCCCAATGAGCCGGCGACGGGGCGAGCCCGGATGGCGGAGTGATGTCACATCTGTCGCCACCCAATCAGAGGCAAGCCGCTGTCTATATAAGGCCGACCGGAGACAGGCCGAGAGGCGCCATTTCGCCGAAGCGGAGGAAGGAGCTGGTCGAGGCCTGGTCCGTGAAGGGGGCGGACTCAATCCGGATCCATCCTCCGCCGGGCAGCCCCCAACCCCCGCCTCCACACCACCGACGGGCTCGCAGGACCTCCCCGGCTTCCGTAGAGACCCCTGCCTGCGGCCTCGAGGGCCCTCGCAGAACGCCCCCATCCCCCTGGCGGCCAAGATGGAGCCGGGCCAGTGATCCCAGTACAATCCAGTGCCATCCGCCTCCCTGACGGGGACCATCCTTCCGGGGACCGGCCTCTACGGGCAGAGGAGGCGCCGGGGGACCCAGCGAGCCCTATATTGACCGGAGCCCGACAGGATTTGGAGCCCGTCGGGGGCTCCGAAGAGGGGGCCCCCACCCGGCATCCCCCCGCCCTTCAGCAGCCGCCGCCGCCATTTTCTTTGCTTCCATTCATGTAAACCCGGTGAATGGTGCTGGGGTCCCCGCCCGCCTTGGTGGTGCTGCTCGCCTGGCTGGAGACCATCGGCCCCGCTGCTGTGCATGGGCCCGGCCCCCGGCTGCTGCTAGCCTGAGCCCCTGCGGCTGGTTCTAGCCCGCTGGCGGGGAGGGGAGGGGGTGCCAGGCTTGTCCCCCTCCCCTAGTGCCTTCCTCCCCCCCCCGTGTGAAGGGGGGAGCGGCCGCCGCCGGCCGCCCGCCTGTCCTCCGTCGGTGATGCTCGGCAGCGGGCAGCCCTGCACTCCGCGGCGCGGGAGCAGCATGTGTCACTAGCGCGCCTCCCCCCGCAT
>NW_020673129.1:0-1360 GCF_002925995.2 Terrapene triunguis | reverse complement strand
GGACCCCTGGGGTGCTGATGGGGGTACAGGCAGGAGGAGGGGTTGGGAGTAGGGGGAAAGGTGGGCTCACAAAAGGAGACCTGACCCCAGCCCTGCCGGGGCTCTGGGTGGGGTCGTTAGGTGGCCAGTGGGGTGGGATAATCCCTAGGGCAGAGGGTGTCTGGGTGGGGTGTGCGGAGAAGCCGCCCCCACTCCAGGCTCTGCTCACCTCCGCTCCCTGCTCTCGCCTCGCCGCCCCAGACCTGAAGGATGTCTCTGGCGGACGAGCTGCTGGCCGACCTGGAGGAGGCGGCGGAGGAGGAGGACAACTTTGTGGATGAGGAAGATGAGCCGGCCATTGAGGATGTGCAGGAGGAGATGCAGCTGGACCTCAGCGTCGACTCGGTCAAGAGCATTGCCAAGCTCTGGGACAGCAAGATGGTGAGAGATGCGGCACTGGTTCCCATCCAGCCCCACGGCAGGGACTGGCTGGCTTGGGGGGGCAGGGAATGGGGCATGGGGCCTCTCCCTTCTAATGGGTGCTGGCTCCAATCTGGCCCCAGGCGGGGGGCTGACTGGCTGGCTTGGGGGTGGGGGGCGGTGAATGAGACATGGGGCCTCTTTTCTCTAATGCCATGCTGGGACATTGAGGTCAGCCCTGACTCAGAGGGGAGAGCATCCCCTGCTGCTCCCCTTTTCCCCCACTTGCTTCATCTTTTCCAAGTACAGAAGAGCCTGCTGTGTTTTCTCTTGGCAGTTTGCAGAGATCATGGTGAAGATTGAGGAGTATATCAGCAAACAGTCAAAAGCCACAGAAGGTACTGGATTGGGGATGGGGTGTGGGAGCGCAGCTAACCTCTCTGCTCTGACTGCAAAGGTGGTACCATCAGTATCACAGCACCTCCTAGCATTGGGGTCAGCACTGTCTGTGTGGGGAGAGCGACCCTACTGAGCCCCTGCCTTGCTCCCTGCAGCACAGTGCCCCCTAGCGCCACACAGGGCATTGGGACCTTCCCTGACTCCTGGGGGAGAGTGCCCCCTACTGAATCCCCACCCTGCTCCCTGCAGCACAGAGCCCCAGTGAGATCCTTACATGCGTTCTCTCCGCAGTGATGGGGCCAGTGGAGGCGGCTCCGGAGTACCGAGTGATCGTTGACGCCAACAACCTGACGGTGGAGATCGAAAATGAACTGAGTGAGTGGCTGCCTCGTGGCGGGCGTTGCTAAAAGAGACGCATGTGGGGGGGGCGCAGTGTGTGTTTGGGGGTACAGGAGGTGCCGTGCAAGGGAGGGGCTCCATCTCCTTTGGCTCATGCTCTGCATGGCGAAGTCAGAGAAGTTCTCTGGCCTGCCTTGTGCAGGAGGTCACATCAGATGGTCAC
>NW_020673128.1:0-1250 GCF_002925995.2 Terrapene triunguis | reverse complement strand
GGGGGTACAGGCAGGAGGAGGGGTTGGGGGTAGGGGGAAAGGTGGGCTCACAAAAGAAGACCTGACTCCAGCCCTGCCGGGGCTCTGGGTGGGGTCGTGGGGTGGGATAATCCCTAGGGCAGAGGGTGTCTGGGTGGGGTGTGCGGAGAAGCCGCCCCCACTCCAGGCTCTGCTCACCTCCGCTCCCTGCTCTCGCCTCGCCGCCCCAGACCTGAAGGATGTCTCTGGCGGACGAGCTGCTGGCTGACCTGGAGGAGGCGGCGGAGGAGGAGGACAACTTTGTGGATGAGGAAGATGAGCCGGCCATTGAGGATGTGCAGGAGGAGATGCAGCTGGACCTCAGCGTCGACTCGGTCAAGAGCATTGCCAAGCTCTGGGACAGCAAGATGGTGAGAGATGGGGCCTTACCCCTCTAGGGGGCACTGGCTCCCATCCAGCCCCAGGGCAGGGACTGGCCGGCTCAGGGAGGCAGGGAATGGGGCAAGGGGCCTCTCCCTTCTAAGGGGTGCTGGCTCCCATCTGGCCCCAGGCGGGGGGCGGGCTGGCTGGCTTGCTTGGGGGCAGTGAATGAGACATGGGGCCTCTTTTCTCTAATGTCATGCTGGGGCATTGAGGTCAGCCCTGACTCGGAGGGGAGAGCATCCCCTACTGCTCCCCTTTCCCCCACTTGCTTCATCTTTTCCAAGTACAGAAGAGCCTGCTGTGTTTTCTCTTGGCAGTTTGCGGAGATCATGGTGAAGATCGAGGAGTATATCAGCAAACAGTCGAAAGCCACAGAAGGTACTGGATCAGGGATGGGGTGTGGGAGCGCAGCTAACCTCTCTGCTCTGACTGCAAAGGTGGTACCATCAGTATCACAGCACCTCCTAGCATTGGGGTCAGCACTGTCTGTGTGGGGAGAGCGCCCCCTACTGAATCCCCACCCTGCTCCCTGCAGCACAGAGCCCCAGTGAGATCCTTACATGCGTTCTCTCCGCAGTGATGGGGCCAGTGGAGGCGGCTCCGGAGTACCGAGTGATCGTTGACGCCAACAACCTGACGGTGGAGATCGAAAATGAACTGAGTGAGTGGCTGCCTTGTGGCGGGCGTTGCTAAAAGAGACGCATGTGGGGGGGGCGCAGTGTGTGTTTGGGGGTACAGGAGGTGCCGTGCAAGGGAGGGGCTTCATCTCCTTTGGCTCATGCTCTGCATGGCGAAGTCAGGGAAGTTCTCTGGCCTGCCTTGTGCAGGAGGTCACATCAGATGGTCAC
>NW_020673127.1:0-1661 GCF_002925995.2 Terrapene triunguis | reverse complement strand
CGTCCCTGCTCCTCGCTGGTCAGTGTCAGTGCCGCGTGTCTGATGCTCTTATGGCACCAGCTGTGGAGGGCCAGCAATTTGGGCAGGTGGCCAGAGAATATGCAGAGATCTTTTCCCAGAGAGCAGCTGCTGCACACAGTCAGAGCTTGAGTCTCCTAGAAGATGGGAAGTGAGCGGGGCTCTGCAGGCGTTTCCTAGAACTACCCAAACCCAGCTCATGGGTGGCTGCTGCGCAGGTTTGAGTCACTGGGATTCAGAGCTGCTGCTCCGGGTTAAAATGTAACCTGTGTCTCTGGGAAGACGCTTTCCAGTAAAGCCTGACTCGGGCTGGAGGTCAGGGCTGGGACGGGAGGATGCTCCGTTAGGATACAGGGGTGCAGACTAAGAGAACCATCAGGGGTCTTCCCAGCTTCTGCTTGGCCCCTGGGAAGATGGCACCTCTCCCCTCTGACAGCTTCTTGGGGAGCTGGGTGGGAGAAGCGGCTCCGAACCCTGGGCTGCAGAGAGACCTTATCTATTGTTATTTCATTCCATTTATGTCCAGTACATATGTCCAGTAGGTCGAGGGAGGGTTTGTTTTTGTTTGCTGATGGTCTTTGTCACAGCCCCTGGACTCAATGGCTTTCCCGACGGAAAGCAGTTGCGTTGTTTTTAATGTCCAGGAACAGCAGGCGAGAGGATAACGGATCAGGGCTGGAGCATGGCAGGCCACAAGTCTGAAATCCAAATCCTTCCTGTGGTGACTCCGATCCTGCCGCCTGCTATTCCTCTCCGGAAATTATGTTCTTCTGAAAAAGTAGATGTGGGTTCTGAGTCTGGCTCTTCTCCTGGTCTGCTGTGCGACTTTCCCCTTAGTTCTCCTCCCAGCCTTTGTCCAGCTGGACTGCAAGGGCCAGGCTTTCAAAGGTATTTAGGCTCCTTAGATGCAGATAGGCACCTGGGGGCATTTGCAAAAAGCACCTTAGGCGCTAGGTGCCTAAATACCTTTGAAAACCTGGCCCTAAATTCTTTGGGGGCAAGGAGTGTTTGTACAGCTTCCAGCTCCATGGGGCCTGGGCCCTGCTGCGTGCCTTGAGGTGCTACCATAGGGTGACCAGATGTCCTGATTTTATAGGGACAGTCCTGAGATTTGGGGCTTTTTCTTATATAGGTGCCTATCACCCCCCACCCCGTCCTGATTTTTCACACTTGCTGTCTGGTCACCCTATGCTACCATGACCTACATGGTTAATAATCAAAAGTGACCGTAGAGAAATGGCCTTTCTTAGTCACTTCACCGGCCCCACAGCTGCAGACTGTAGGCGCTCAGAGAAGCGTTTACTGCCCCTTACTCCCCCTGCATGCGAGGGAGGTGACTTCCGTCACCTTTCAGCAGCAGAATGGCTGACCGTGTTCCAATGAGCTGCCCGTGCACAGATTCCTAGGGAGACAGCGGGGCTGCCCAAAGCGACTGATTTGGCCTGTTGAACCCGTATTACTGCTGCTGTGGTAGAAGAAAAGAGCCCAGAGTGACTCCTAGCTCTGAGGAGGAGTTTGCAGGGCCGGGAGTTAGCAGAACCATCTTTTTGCTTCTTCGCTGAGTGCAATTGCTCCAGAGTCTCTAAGGGTCAGATTTTTAAAGGTTCTTAGAAATCTAATTCCCATTAAAATTAGTGGCTAAA
>NW_020673126.1:0-1745 GCF_002925995.2 Terrapene triunguis | reverse complement strand
GCCACAGTCGCCCCTAAAGGGAACGTGGCCCCATGATAATCCCTTTGATTTGGATTAGATGTCTGAGCAGATCCCCCGTGAGCCTGCCCGTCCCCGCTTCTCGCTGGTCAGTGTCAGCGCCACGTGTCTGATGCTCTTATGGCACCAGCTGTGGAGGGCCAGCAATTTGGGCAGGTGGCCAGAGAATATGCAGAGACCTTTTCCCAGAGAGCAGCTGCTGCACACAGTCAGAGCTTGAGTCTCCTCGAAGATGGGAAGTGAGCGGGGCTCTGCAGGCGTTTCCTAGAACTACCCAAACCCAGCTCACAGGAGATGGCTGGTGCGCAGGTTTGAGTCCCTGGGATTCAGAGCTGCTGCTCCGGGTTAAAATGTAACCTGTGTCTCTGGGAGGACGCGTTCCAGTAAAGCCTGACTCGGGCTGGAGGTCAGGAGGATGCTCCGTTAGGATACAGGGGTGCAGACTAAGAGAACCATCAGGGGTCTTCCCAGCTTCTGCTTGGCCCCTTGGAAGATGGCACCTCTCCCCTCTGACAGCTTCTTGGGGAGCTGGGTGGGAGAAGCGGCTCCGAACCCTGGGCTGCAGAGAGACCTTATCTATTGTTATTTCATTCCATTTATGTCCAGTACATATGTCCAGTAGGTCGAGGGAGGGTTTGTTTGTTTGTTTGCTGATGGTCTTTGTCACAGCCCTTGGACTCAATGGCTTTCCCGACGGAAAGCAGTTGCGTTGTTTTTAATGTCCAGGAACAGCAGGCGAGAGGATAACGGATCAGGGCTGGAGCATGGCAGGCCACAAGTCTGAAATCCAAATCCTTCCTGTGGTGACTCCGATCCTGCCGCCTGCTATTCCTCTCCGGAAATTATGTTCTTCTGAAAAAGTAGATGTGGGTTCTGAGTCTGGCTCTTCTCCTGGTCTGCTGTGCGACTTTCCCCTTAGTTCTCCTGCCAGCCTTTGTCCAGCTGGACTGCAAGGGCCAGGCTTTCAAAGGTATTTAGGCTCCTTAGATGCAGATAGGCACCTGGGGGCATTTGCAAAAAGCACCTTAGGCGCTAGGTGCCTAAATACCTTTGAAAACCTGACCCTAAATTCTTTGGGGGCAAGGAGTGTTTGTACAGCTTCCAGCTCCATGGGGCCTGGGGCCTGCTGCGAGCCTTGAAGTGCTACCATAGGGTGACCAGATGTCCTGATTTTATAGGGACAGTCCTGAGATTTGGGGCTTTTTCTTATATAGGTGCCTATCACCCCCCACCCCCTGTCCTGATTTTTCACACTTGCTGTCTGGTCACCCTATGCTACCATGACCTACATGGTTAATAATCAAAAGTGACCGTAGAGAAATGGCCTTTCTTAGTCACTTCACCGGCCCCACAGCTGCAGACTGTAGGCGCTCAGAGAAGCGTTTACTGCCCCTTACTCCCCCTGCATGCGAGGGAGGTGACTTCCGGCACCTTTCAGCAGCAGAATGGCTGACCGTGTTCCAATGAGCTGCCCGTGCACAGATTCCTAGGGAGACAGCGGGGCTGCCCAAAGCGACTGATTTGGCCTGTTGAACCCGTATTACTGCTGCTGTGGTAGAAGAAAAGAGCCCAGAGTGACTCCTAGCTCTGAGGAAGAGTTTGCAGGGCCGGGAGTTAGCAGAACCATCTTTTTGCTTCTTCACTGAGTGCAATTGCTCCAGAGTCTCTAAGGGTCAGATGTTTAAAGGTTCTTAGAAATCTAATTCCCATTAAAATTAGTGGCTAAA
>NW_020673125.1:0-1179 GCF_002925995.2 Terrapene triunguis | reverse complement strand
AGGGTATGTCTACACTACAGGATTAATCCGAATTTAGATAATTCGAATTTGGGAAACAGGTTGTATAAATTCGATTGTGCGCGGCCACACTAAGCATCTTAATTCGGTTTTAAACCACATTAATTCGGTGGTGTGCGGCCACACTACCCCATTAACTTAAACACAGTAATTCGGTGGTGTGCATCCACACTAACCCTAATTCGAATTAACAAAATCGATTTAGGCTCTACTCCGTTCGTCGAGGTGGAGTACAGAAATCGATTTAAAGGGCCCTTTAATTCGAATTAACTGGCTCTGTAGTGTGGACGGGTGAAGGGTTAATTCGGATTAAGGCAGCTAAATCCGAATTAAAGTCCTAGTGTAGACCAGGCCTAAGGCCTTGTCTACACTGGCAAGTTACAACGCAGCGAAGCAGCTTTCTGCAGTGGAACTCCCAAGGTGTAAACACGCCACTTTGTATGCAGAAAGTCCTCAGTTGCAGCGCTGCAAAAAAACCACCTTGACGAGAATTGTAAGCCTTAAAGCTCAGAGGCTCCAGCACTGTATTAGCAATGTAAACACATTACAGTGCACAAAGCAATCAATTGGCCTCCGGAAGCGTTGTGGCTGCTCTGTTCACTGTTTTGAACTCCGCTGGAGACCAGCGCCCCTCCCGAGCTGGGGAGGGAGGCGGAGGCTGATATCGGGGTTTCTCCCTGCCTCAAGACTGGTTACTTCCTGCCGCTGTCTGCTGACACACTCTCCCCCCACCTCTGTACATACACACCCTCCCTATCAAACACTCTGCCCACGCCCCCCTTCAGTTGAAAAGCAACTGGCAATGCAGTAAGATGTCCATGGAACAACGGGATCTGGAAACCTGCATCATGTGACGCTGTGCCTGCCCCATGAGGCATTGCAAACCATTCCCAAAGCACCCCATGGACCAGTTGCACAGTGGAATAGCTACCACAATGCACTGCTCTCTTTGCAGTTGCAAGAGCTGCTAATGTGGATGTGCTCCACCATCACAAGGAGCACAGGGTGGACACGCAACAGCAGTTTAATACCAGCCCTTTAATAAAAATGGGCTAACTTGTTGCGCAAAAACTTGCCAGTGTAGACATACCCTAAGTGTCTCACTAAGCCAGGTAGTACAAAATCTGTTTGCTGTAAGAAGAAAAATTGTAAACATGACCT
>NW_020673124.1:0-5530 GCF_002925995.2 Terrapene triunguis | reverse complement strand
GTCATGCATTGCAGTTCTTTTCTGACAGTTCTTTTTCTGCTTCCACAACCCCCCCTTTTGTACTTCTAGTACAACAAACGTTCTTAAATCTCTATTTGCATTAAGTCCTGGACTTCAGATTCTACATCAGATGCTTCAATCTTAGGGGTTCTGATTGGATGTAATGACAATGCATGATTAGCATAAACATAAAAGGTATTACTATTATTACATCTTTTACAACAATAACATAATCCTAAGCTAACTAGTAGCAACACAAGCAATAACATTCCCATAGCAATAATATAATGGGGCTGTTGTACAGTCTTAGTCATAAAGCACAATACATCATACTTAGTACATAAAGTGGATACTCTATAAGCAGTCTGAAAAGCATACTTTTCAACTTGATATATATTTTGAAGCATGTGAATTTGCCCTTGTACTTCAGAGATTTTTTTTTGAATCTCTGGTAACAGTGAAAACAAATTCTGAAATCTATCAGGCACTAAACTAGTCCAATTAAAGGGTATCTGGAACCTAAGGGCTACTTGAAAAACTCTATCTGCAGGCCAGTAAATAATATGATTGCCTGCAGTGGTAATGAGATTAAAATGCATGTCTTGTAATGTGGTGTCATTAACATACACACAGCTATCATTAGCTTGAAAAAGTAAGTGTCCTGTCAGGGTAGTTCCTTGTCCCCTACCCTCCCAGCAAACGTCGTCATAAACAGTGACAACTTCTCCTGGCTTCAGTTTACGGATACACTGAAGCTGTGGGGGTTCTAATGGCCAAAATGTCCATTGACTCCCTAACCCCATCCAAATGTCAGGTGTAATTCCAGGAGCACTGACTAAAAATCGATTGGGCATACCAGGAGGTCTAATTTCCCAGATGTCTTGGTGAATTACCCAATCCCACATGCATCCTCCCCATGGACCCGGCAGGATTCGGTATGTGGAAGCCCACACCCCCTTTACCGGTCCATATGCTTGGAAGGAGCATTGAGAACGTCCGCACTTCCACCCAGAAAGTCTCCAAGTATGTCTCCATGCCACAGATCAGATGGTACTCCTGATGTGTCTGTAAGGGCAGTGGGCCAAGCCTGATGTTCTAGATCATTCCGAATGGCCATCAGCTGGTCATTCAGGAAATCCTGAATCTCTGAACATGCTAGATCCCACTGCAATGCCTTCCCAGCCTCAGTGATATTCAATACCATCTCTGTCAGCAACTTCTGGGTCATTGATATTAATTGCAATAAGGTACAGGTCACATTATTAGTCACTGGAATAATTTCTATGCAGGTAAAATTTCCAGTGGCAAAACAAACTCTGGGTGTTCGTTTAATTGTTCACTAATTGGATGACCAAATAACAATAAGGGCCTCTTTCATTTAACACAGTGCAAATTCCAGGAACATTCGCTATAGAACCCATCAATTGCAATTATTAATTCTTGGGGTTCACTGGTAGTGATATCATATACTTTTATCTCCACTGATCCATTCTTTTCCATTCAATGAACACATACACATTACAGTACACTAGTCTTATTATTCAATGTATGCCATATACACTCTTCCAGTAAAAATAACTTTATTACAGAGCTTTGGAGCAACAAACCGGGACAAGCACACCCACTTTTGAGGAGTCCACTTGGTACAACCTCAGGTGTCCAATCGCTTTCCCCTCTCCCCAGCTCTCTGGCTAGAAATCTGAGGTAGCCAGAAGGATCCCATGGGCAATATGGGGAGTGGGTTAACCTTCCATGTCCTTGCTTCCAAAGACTGTTGGTATGCAAATTTTAACAACAATTTTTCAATTAAAAAATCTGGCCAATGAAGTTTCTTTTTCTTACTTAAGCAAATGTATTAGACTTTAGTATATCACATTTTCCTGATTTATCCAAACACTTTGTATTCCAAGTTGAATAAAACAAGTATCTGCTTTTTGATTTAACCCTTCTATTTAAATTTTGAACTAGATTGTCTTATGAAAATATTAAACCCAACAATTCTGGCCACAAGACAAACACCACAAGACAGGACAAAGAACACAAAAATAATTCCTATTGTACCAGTAAATGCATGGTACATTGAATGCTGTTCAGCTGGCATCCGTTTTCTCTGATGATCTGAAAGACAAAAGAACAGAGGTCTCCCCCTTCTGGGCAGTCAGTCATTGCTTAATATATTTCCTTTATATACACATACTCTTGTTGATTTCAGGCAAAACAGAGGAATTACCCCATATTTCCTTGTATTTGTTTCATAGGCAGCCCAGGTTTCAGTGGTTTCTACCTTATTAGTTAGAAAATTGCATTAATACAGATGCTTTCTGGCTTGCTTCCAGATCCAAAGCTATCCACAGCTTAAAAATTCTTACTTTAAAAGGGACACAATTAACTTTCCCAGACTTTTGATTGCCTTTTACTTCTAACTCCTGCTTTCAAACACACAGTGATCTGAACAAGACAACACAACCTATATTGGTAGGTTTGCATTTCTTTTACCTCTGCTACAATATACACTGCACATGTTCTGGGGAAAATGCACATCCTATCCACAATTCAATTTCCACAACACTAGCCACATCAATTTCTACACAAGGTGTAACTATTTCTTTTGTGCTTACAAAATCTCTATGCACCCCTAGTAAAGTGACAGCTCGACCACACAGAGCCAGGGGCACTGTCCTTCTCTCTCTTTTTACCAGATCTTTTATCTGCTATTTTGTTACCCAAAAACAAATTCAAATCTTTTATTCTCCTGGCTTTGACTACCCTGCTGCAGCCACAACCTTTGGTCTTTAGTTAAAACATTTTAAATCTTGTAAAGCATTAAGTCACCTTAAGGATTAAATGCTAAACACCATATTAAACAACACTAGTTTCCTGTGTCTGGCAAAAGTATTCTCAGTTTTGCAACGTTAAAACAATACCAATTCATCTCAAACTTATAAAACACAGATTGTACACAGCAGGAGTGTTCTTCAGCAAATTAGACTAACGTATTCATAGTCGAATAATTCCACTTAAATAACCTCTTGCCTGAATTACTTACAGACATTCCTACCAAGTTTCACTGCTTGATTCCCTCTAGCAACTACAGAGTTAACTTCTCACTCTCTTTTCTTAAATCACTTGCTTGTCTCCCAAAACGACACCCAATCAACTCAGATTTTACCATTCCAATTATTGTCCTGGGGATTTGAAATCTCCATGACTTACTCCTTTCCTTCCACTATGCCCTCAAAGTTTCCAACCTGTTTTCCAATCTCTCTATCTGTTGCCTGCCCGCCTGGGCCCGATCCTGCTTTTCTCGCTGAACCGTCCCTTCCATGGGCACCGGCTTTTTCACTACCAATTTAGATAGGAGGGTGGGCTTCTCAACTAGCCTCCACCCTTCCTGGTCTCTTCTCTTAAACATTCTTACTCACAAGGCTACCCGAGTCCTCCCTCGTGAGGCTTGCCACTTGGGCAAAACGCATGGCCCATTGGCGTTTAACTATTCAATTTCAATTTTCTCTTGTGGCAAACACACTGCTCTTACAGCATATGCAAATACAAATGGTTAAATTCTGACAAGTCCCTGAAGGACCGGTACTTGCTTAGCCAGTGCTTCCTTTTCTGCCTGGAAGTCCTGTCTCAAGGCTTGCAACTTGCCCTGGGCATAGGTTTGAGTTGCTGCCTGGTTCATGATCTATGCTCTTAATTGCTCAATTCTAGTTATCAAGTACACAACTCTTCCTATTTCTCCAACTTCTCTATTGCCCAGTCCTGCTACGACTGGGGTAGATCCACCTGACACCCTTCCCGGTCAACCGGGGTGGAGAGAGGAATGCTAAATCCCTCTCCGGTTCTCAGACTTACTGCGGCTGAGAGTGGGCACACTTTCATACTCACACACGTGCGTCCAGACTGGCCACGTCTGTGTATAACGTTGAGAGAAGGTGCTGTGCAATCTCCAACTTGCTTCCTCTCTTGGGAGGGCAGTTCTTTTACACCCTGAGGTCTCCTGGGGCGTCTTTTCAGTGATTCCAGTCCAGGCCGGCTGCCTGTGGCTTCTTCAGCGTCCCCAAACCACGCCGGCTCCAGGGTCGCAAAGGCAGACTGTTGGATCTCACTGGACAGTTAAGCTTTGCAAATGTAATCTCAGCACTGTAACTTGTATTGCCTTTGGTTTGACTATGTCTATATTTTTTTCACAGCCAGCTGGGGCCGAAAGCAGTTTTTCTTTGTACTTAGCCTGGTCTGCATTGATTCTTGACCTTGAACGCAGATTAACTTTCTCTTTATCTCTGGACCAAGCTGAATTTCAAATTAACCCGTTCCTCAATAGACAAATTGCTCCCATTGTGTGTCAGAGGCTTTTTGGTGATTAAAAGCTCCTCTGAGATGTATGATCTTATTTAGATTGAAGGTACCTTCTAGTGGGCATTGTTTAGATGGATTTTCACGCGTGTAATGATTCCAATTCTCTAAATACCTGCAGGTTTTAGGACCATAATGTACGTACATGAAATAAACTGGGGTACCCTTAGGGGGTGAAAGGGAATCCTTAGACTGTCCCCCACCCATTTTCCAATCACACACACAGGGAGGAGGATGCCCTGTCCGCGCTAGCGGCACATAAACTAAGGATCTCTCCCTACAGGGTATTCACACAGGAGAGACTAACGAGGGTAACCATGACCTCCTACACCTCCCTTCAGCAAAGAGCGTCGGCTAATCTCAGAGAGACGGCGCCGCATACTCTGTTGCATCCAGTGAGATGGTCAGACTGTCAGTGGCTCACACGGAGTGGAAAAAGGGGAGGGAAGATGGGTTCACACACTCCTAGACCCAGGCAGCCTCCTCGCCGGACGATGCCAGGCCGAGTTAGCGTACCGTGGGTCGGATCTCCTAAAAGATCCTCTAGTTACCGGGCTTGCGTTAGAGTAGTTCTGGTCACGAGCCAAAAGACTTCGCAGAGTACTCTGGGCGTCTTCCGGTAACACTCAATTCACACTGGTGCACACACAGACACAGCACCACAGACAGACAAATAGATACAGCAAGATCTTGCTCCAGGTACTATCCCAAGTACCTCAGGTACTATTCCCAAGTACCTCGATGCATCACTTGAGGCGGTAAAAACCCCTCTTGAGGCGGTACACAACCCCTCTGTCCGGACTATGAGGCGGTAAAAACCCCTCCTGCTGAGGCAGTAACAACCCCTCAACACAGGTGCAAACCTATGCACCTCGCATATGCATACAGGGGGCGGCAAACAATTCCCCTACGCCGCTCAGCATCTGACCTTGCTGCACAGTCAATAAGTTCGGATGGCGTGAGCCCAACAGGGACAGACGGCCCCACGGACAGTCCTCCTCCGACACCCCAATAGAGATTTCAAAAGGTCTCCTACCTCTATTGTGGCGCCATGGGGTTCGAAGGGGAACGATCCGTAGCAACTGCCGGTGCCTCTGTGGGCGTTGCCATCCCGGACAAGCCCCCAAATTGTCGGAGAAAAACTGAGTTCTCACTTTTTGTTTGGGTACAGCAA
>NW_020673123.1:0-4084 GCF_002925995.2 Terrapene triunguis | reverse complement strand
GAAGTCCCAGTGTTATTAATTGCTCCTCATATGGAAGCTATTCTATATTGCTAATAAATTTTGTTGCCCCGTTCTATACCTTTTCCAATTCCAATATTTTTTTTGAGATGGGGTGACTATATTTGCAAACAGTAGTCAAGATGTGGGCATACAATGGATTTATATAGAGGCAATATGATATTTTCTGTCTTATCTTATCCCTTTCTTAATGATTCCCAACATTTGTTAGTGTTTTTGACTGCTGCTGCACATTGGGTGGGTGCTTTCAGAGAACTATCCACAATGACTCTAAGATCACTTTCTCGAGTGGTAACAGCTAATTTAGAGCCCATCGTTTTACATGTATAGTTGGGATTGTGTTTTCCAATGTTCATTACTTTGCATTTATCAACATTGAATTTCATCTCATTTTCTTGCTCATTCGTTCAGTTTTGTGAGATCTCTTAGTAACTCTTTGCAGTCTGCTTTGGATTTTACTATTTTGAATACTTTTGCATTGCCTGCAAATTTTGCCATGTCACTGTTTACCTCTTTTTCCAGATCATTTATGAATATGTTGAATAGGGCTGGTCCCAGTACAGAATCCTGACAGACACCACTATTTACCTCTCTCCGTTCTGAAAACTGTCCAATTATTCCTACCCCTGGTTTCCAATCTTTTAACCAATTACCAATCCATGAGAGGACCTTTCCTCTTATTCAAGCATGGAATCACTCTCCATAGAGGTTCTATGGTACAGTCTGTCCTTCCGATAGATTTTGTACTCTATTTGTCCTGTTGATTATCCTCATTCCACCAGGTTTCTATGATGCCCATTATATCAATATCCTCATTTAATATGAGGCACTAGTTCACCCACCTTAGTATTTAGACTTCTAGCATTTGTATACAAGTACTTAAAAAAATGTCACTTCTTAGATCTCTTCCATTATGTGATGTAATTGAATTAGACTCTTTCATTTGGCTTTTTCTCATCAGATCCTCCCTGTATTTATAATCTCCTATCCTCTCCTCTTTACTAAGATATAGAGAATCTCGATTAACAGATCGTCCCCTAAGGGATGTGTCTGTCTGAACCACATGCTCCTCTATACCTGTCAGTTTTCCAGCAGCCCTTAGTTTAAAAACTGGGCTGACTGGGTGGAGGTTTGTCATCACTCTAGAGGAGCACCTGGGGTGAAAATCCTGGCTCCAGAGAAGGAAATGGGGCCAGGATCTCACCCCCATAACTGCCTCAAACTACAATCTCCCAATGCAGACGTCATTCATCTGCTGAAACAGGAAGCAAGTGAAAGTAAATTTGGAGCATTGGACCCAGTGCACAGGTGCAGTAAAATATTTCCCCAGTAACTGGGGCTCATCCTTCATACTATCCTCCTCAGGTACAGAGCCTCACATTAGTGTCTAGAGATTCCAGTTAGGGCTTGACCCAATGCCCACCGAGATCCACAAGTGTCTTTCCATTGACTTCAATGGGATTTGGATCAGACCACAAGTCAACAAACAGCACTGCAAACCAGCCTGGCTGCTTAACACCACATTTTGATATTACTCCAATGGAAACAGGAGTAAGTTTATTTGGACTGCTTTTCAGCCGTTTAATTACCCCTGAGGTACAAAGAACTTATTGTTCACTTGATAAAAAACAAAGTTCTGTTCTGAAGAACCAACCTTTATTTAGTCTCTGATGCCAGTTCAGGAGAAAACACATGGTGTGACAGCAGGTTACACTCTACTTGGACTGATATTATGCTGTATAATTTCAATCTTAGCATGAACGTTCGGGGAACTTCACAGAATAAGAGATCCAGTCCCTGTCCCAGTGTTTTTGTAGTCTAAGCTGAGTCACTAGAGCAATGAGGATAAATGGAGTCAGATTTTTCAGAACCCATGGGAAAAGCCTGTCGTTACAGATTAAGTGAGGAGTTACTGTAAATCGTCCCAGTTAATGTTGTTTCGCTGTTACGTTGCTGATCAATTAGGGCAGTGGTTCTCAAACTAGGGCCGCAGCTTGTTCAGGGAAAGCCCCTGGTGGGCTAGTCTGGTCTGTTTACCTGCTGCATTCGCAGGTTCAGCCGATCACGGCTCCCACTATTGGTTGTTCTTCCCAGTGGCCTCCCTCTCTTGTTGAACTTGCAATCTTTAAATTGGCATCTGGCTTTGCATGCAGCTAGGCTTCCATTGTGAGAAATACAATGTACAATACACACCTGACCAGACAAAGAGAGAAGCATTCCCTATCCCCTGCCCGAACAGAATCTGGCCAATCTTGTCACCTCCTGGTGACCTGCTTTTAAAAATTCAAGGCTTTAATTTCCAGTACAGATACATGACTTCTTAAACATTACCCGTACATGCATTTCACAGAGACTAAACTGACCAGTGCATTACTGGCTGCCAGTAGAGCCCCTACATGCCACCCTTTGGTCCACTGTTATATAGACATCACACCCAGGGGCCAGTGATGAGCTCCCAAAATCCTAAGAACCGGTTCCCTACCGGGTCCTCGGGGGCAGGGGGGTCTTCACTCGCTCCGGGTTTTCGGCGGCAGGTCCTTCACCCGGAGCGAGTGAAGGACCCGCCGCTGAAGTGCCGCTGAAGACCCGGTAGGGAACCACGCGGTGAGTACAAGCTCCACGTGCCTATCTCCCCCCCGCCACCCACCCATCTGACCCCAACCTATGTCCTGCCCCTGACTGCCCCCCTCAGAACCCGCAAACCATCAACCCCCCCCTTGTCCCCTGACCACCCCCTCCCAAGACCCCCCACCCTAACTGCCCCCCAGGATCCCACCCTCTACCCAACTCACCCCACTCCCTGTTCCCTGACTGCCCCAACCCCATCCACCACCACCCCGACAGACCCCCGGGACTCCCACGCCTACCCAACCCCCCCGTTCCCCATCCCCTGACCACCACCTCCATAACCTCCGCCCCCTCCAAGCGCTCCCTACCCCTTATCCAACCCCTCCTCCCAGCCCCGGCTGGCCCCCTTACCATGCTGCTGTGTAAGGATGCCACACAGCTGCTGGAGCTTGCAGCCCCACCCCCTTACCCAGAAGTGAAAGTAAGCCGGTGCGCCATACCGGGGTGGTCTGGCTTCCCCAGGGGGCAATTTAAAGGGTCTGGGGCTCCCAGCAGGGGCTGGAGCCCCAGGCCCTTTAAATTGCCACCAGAGCCCCACTGCTGGAGCCCTGGGGTAGCGGCAGCGGGGCTCTGGGGGCTATTTAAAAAGTCCGGTGCTCCTGCTGCTTCTACCGCCCCGGCCCTTTAAATAGCCACCGGAGCCCCACCGCCACTACTCCAGGGCTCTGGCGGTCATTTAAAGGACCGGGGAGGTAGAAGCAGGGGAGCCCCGGGCCCTTTAAATAGCCCCCAGAACCCTGGGGTAGCGGGGCGCTCCAGGGGCTATTTAAAGGGCCAGGGCTCCAGCTGCCTCTGCCGCTTCCCCCAGGGCAACAGCGGCTCTGTGAGAGGGGCAGGGAAGTGGGGGAGGGGCCGGGGTAGCCTCCCCAGCTGGGAGCTCAGGCTGGCCAGACAGGAGGGTCCCGCGGGCCGTATGTGGCCCACAGACCAGAGTTTGCCCACCCGCCCGCCCCTTTAGGAACCGGTTCTACACCGGCTTCTAAATTTAGTAACCAGTTCTTGCGAACTGGTGCAAACTGGCTCCAGCTCACCACTGCCTATCACCCCCTGTGAGCTCTGCCACTTGGCACCAAGAGGTTCCTGGGTCACAGCAAGATGTCACCAAGAGTTGTTTAAAGTCTCTGGCCTGATATTCAAAGCCCTGCATGAGATTTGCTCTGCCTACTTCAGAACTTGCCTCTCTTTTTGCAAAAGTGACCTGTTGTGATGGAGTAGGGAGTGGGGTGGATTGACCTGGGAATGTTGCATGGAAGTTTTATTGAGACTGTTTGCATTGGTGATGGGATACCAGGGCGATGATACCTGAGCATGTAACCTGAGCCCAGGAGGGGGTTTGAGGCCAGGTGACACCTTTTGCCCGGGAAACTGGACTAAGGCTGGGGGAGGGGCCAGGGGCGGTGGCTGGAGGAGACTGCTGGAGGGGTTTCAGTTTTAAAGC
>NW_020673122.1:0-4145 GCF_002925995.2 Terrapene triunguis | reverse complement strand
GAAGTCCCAGTGTTATTAATTGCTCCTCATATGGAAGCTATTCTATACCGCTAATAAATTTTGTTGCCCTGTTCTATACCTTTTCCAATTCCAATATTTTTTTTTGAGATGGGGTGACTATATTTGCAAACAGTATTCAAGATGTGGGCGTACAATGGATTTATATGGAGGCAATATGATATTCTGTCTTATCTTATCCCTTTCTTAATGATTCCCAACATTTGTTAGTGTTTTTGACTGCTGCTGCACATTGAGTGGGTGCTTTCAGAGAACTATCCACAATGACTCTAAGATCTCTTTCTTGAGTGGTAACAGCTAATTTAGAGCCCATCATTTTACATGGATAGTTGGGATTGTGTTTTCCAATGTTCATTACTTTGCATTTATCAACATTGAATTTCATCTCATTTTCTTGCTCATTCGTTCAGTTTTGTGAGATTTCTTAGTAACTCTTTGCAGTCTGCTTTGGATTTTACTATTTTGAATACTTTTGCATTGCCTGCAAATTTTGCCATGTCACTGTTTACCTCTTTTTCCAGATCATTTATGAATATGTTGAATAGGGCTGGTCCCAGTACAGAATCCTGAGAGACACCACTATTTACCTCTCTCCGTTCTTAAAACTGTCCAATTATTCCTACCCTTGGTTTCCAATCTTTTAACCAATTACCAATCCATGAGAGGACCTTTCCTCCTATTCAAGCATGGAATCACTCTCCATAGCGGTTCTCTGGTACAGTCTGTCCTTCCGATATATGTTGTACTCTATTTGTCCTGTTGATTATCCTCATTCCACCAGGTTTCTATGATGCCCATTATATCAATATCCTCATTTAATATGAGGCACTAGTTCACCCACCTTAGTATTTAAACTTCTAGCATTTGTATACAAGTACTTAAAAAAATGTCACTTCTTAGCTCTCTTCCAATATGTGATGTAATTGAATTAGACTCTTTCATTTGGCTGTTTCTCATCAGATCCTCCCTGTATTTATCAACTCCTATCCTCTCCTCTTTACTAAGATATAGAGAATATCAATTAACAGATCATCCCCTAAGGGATGTGTCTGTCTGAACCACATGCTCCTCTACACCTGTCAGTTTTCCAGCAGCCCTTAGTTTAAAAACTAGGCTGACTGGGTGGAGGTTTGTCATCACTCTAGAGGAGCACCTGAGGTGAAAATCCTGGCTCCAGAGAAGGAAATGGGGCCAGGATCTCACCCCCATAACTGCCTTAAACTACAATCTCCCAATGCAGACATCATTCATCTGCTGAAACAGGAAGCAAGTGAAAGTAAATTGGGAGCATTGGACCCAGTGCACAGGTGCAATAAAATATTTCCCCCGTAACTGGGGCTCATCCTTCATAATATCCTCCTCAGGTACAGAGCCTCATGTTAGTGTCTAGAGATTCCAGTGAGGGCTGGACCCAATGCCCACTGAGATCCACAAGTGTCTTTCCATTGACTTCAATGGGCTTTGATCAGACCACAAGTCAACAAACGGCACTGCAAACCAGCCTGGCCGCTTAACACTGCATTTTGATATTACTCCAATGGAAACAGGAGTAAGTTTATCTGGGCTGCTTTTCAGCCGTTTAATTACCCCTGAGGTACAAAGAACTTATTGTTCACTTGATAAAAAACAAAGTTCTGTTCTAAAGAACCAACCTTTATTTAGTCTCTGATGCCAGTTCAGCAGAAAACACATGGTGTGACAGCAGGTTACACTCTGCTTGAACTGATATTATGCTGTATAATTTCAATCTTAGCATGAATGTTCAGGGAACTTCACAGAATAAGAGATCCAGTCCCTGCCCCAGTGTTTTTATAGTCTAAGCTTAGTCGCAGAGCAATGAGGATAAATGGAGTCAGATTCTTCAGAACCCGTGGGAAAAGCATGTCGTTACAGATTAAGTGAGGAGTTACTGTAAATCGTCCCAGTTAATGTTGTTTCGCTGTTACTTTGCTGATCAATTAGGGCAGTGGTGGGTTGTAGCCCACGAAAGCTTATGCTCTAATAAATATGTTAGTCTCTAAGGTGCCACAAGTACTCCGGTTCTTTTAGCTTGTTCAGGGAAAGCCCCTGGTGGGCTGGGCTGGTCTGTTTACCTGCTGCATTCGCAGGTTCAGCCAATCACGGCTCCCACTGTTGGTTGTTCTTCCCAGTGGCCTCCCTCTCTTGTTGACCTTGCAATCTTTAAATTGGCATCTGGCTTTGCATGCAGATAGGCTTCCATTGTGAGAAATACAATGCACAATACACACCTGACCAGACAAAGAGAGAAGCATCCCCTATCCCCTGCCCGAACAGAATCTGGCCAATCTTGTCACCTCCTGGTGACCTGCTTTTAAAAATTCAAGGCTTTAATTTCCAGTACAGATACATGACTTCTTAAACATTACCCATACATGCATTTCACAGTGACTAAACTGACCAGTGCATTACTGGCTGCCAGTAGAGCCCCTACATGCCACCCTTTGGTCCACTATTATATAGACATCACACCCAGGGGCCAGTGATGAGCTCCCAAAATCCTAAGAACCGGTTCCCTACCGGGTCCTCGGCGGCAGGGGGGTCTTCACTTACTCCGGGTTTTCGGCGGCAGGTCCTTCACCCAGAGTGAGTGAAGGACCCGCCGCTGAAGTGCCGCTGAAGACCCGGTAGAGAACCGCGCGGTGAGTACAAGCTCCACGTGCCTGTCTCCCCCCTGCCACCCACCCATCTGACTCCAACACCCATGTCCTGCCCCTGACTGCCCCACTCAGAACCCGCAAACCATCAACCCCCCTTGTTCCCTGACCACCCCCTCCCAAGACCCCCCACCCTAACTGCCCCCCAGGATCCCACCCCCTACCCAACTCACCCCATTCCCTGTTCCCTGACTGCCCCAACCCCATCCACCACCACCCCAACAGACCCCCGGGACTCCCACGCCTACCCAACACCCCCGTTCCCCATCCCCTGACCATCACCTCCATAACCTCCGCCCCCTCGAACCGCTCCCTACCCCTTATCCAACCCCTCCTCCCAGCCCCGGCTGGCCCCCTTACCATGCTGCTGTGTAAGGATGCCACGCAGCTGCTGGAGCTTGCAGCCCCACCCCCTTACCCAGAGGTGAAAGTAAGCCGGTGCGCCATATCGGGGTGGTCTGGCTTCCCCAGGGGGCAATTTAAAGGGTCTGGGGCTCCCAGCAGGGGCTGGAGCCCCAGGCCCTTTAAATTGCCACCAGAGCCCCACTGCTGGAGCCCTGGGGTAGCGGCAGCGGGGCTCTGGGGGCTATTTAAAAAGTCCGGTGCTCCTGCTGCTTCTACCGCCCCGGCCCTTTAAATAGCCACCGGAGCCCCACCGCCACTACTCCAGGGCTCTGGCGGTCATTTAAAGGACCGGGGCGGTAGAAGCAGGGGAGCCCCGGGCCCTTTAAATAGTCCCCAGAGCCCTGGGGTAGTGGGGCGCTCCAGGGGCTATTTAAAGGGCCGGGGCTCCAGCTGCCTCTGCCGCTTCCCCCAGGGCAACAGCGGCTCTGTGAGAGGGGCAGGGAAGTGGGGGAGGGGCCGGGGCAGCCTCCCCAGCTGGGAGCTCAGGCCGGCCAGACAGGAGGGTCCCGCGGGCTGGATGTGGCCCACAGACCGGAGTTTGCCCACCCGCCTGCCCCTTTAGGAACCGGTTCTACACTGGCTTCTAAATTTAGCAACCAGTTCTTGCGAACTGGTGCAAACTGGCTCCAGCTCACCACTGCCTATAACCCCCTGTGCGCTCTGCCACTTGGCACCAAGAGGTTCCTGGGTCACAGCAAGATGTCACCAAGAGTTGTTTAAAGTCTCTGGCCTGATATTCAAAGCCCTGCATGGGATTTGCTCTGCCTACTTCAGAACTTGCCTCTCTTTCTGCAAAAGTGACCTGTTGTGATGGAGTAGGGAGTGGGGTGGATTGACCTGGGAATGTTGCATGGAAGTTTTATTGAGACTGTTTGCATTGGTGATGGGATACCAGGGCAATGATACCTGAGCATGTAACCTGAGCCCAGGAGGGGGTTTGAGGCCAGGTGACACCTTTTGCCCGGGAAACTGGACTAAGGCTGGGGGAGGAGCCGGGGGTGGTGGCTGGAGGAGACTGCTGGAGGGGTTTCAGTTTTAAAGCTGGCT
>NW_020673121.1:0-1631 GCF_002925995.2 Terrapene triunguis | reverse complement strand
CAATAAATCCCCCCCCTCCCCCCCCATCACGAAATGAAGGATGGACCATCTGTAATTACATAGCCGGGGGAGGGGGCTGCAGTTCAGAGCGCGGCCATTAGGGGTCACTGCTGCCCCAGGAGGAGAGCAACGGTATGTCTACACTACAGGATTAATCCGAATTTAGATAATTCGAATTTGGGAAACAGGTTGTATAAATTCGATTGTGTGCGGCCACACTAAGCACCTTAATTCGGTTTTTAACCACATTAATTCGGTGGTGTGCGGCCACACTACCCCATTAATTTAAACACAGTAATTCGGTGGTGTGCGGCCACACTAACCCTAATTCGAATTAACAAAACCGATTTAGGCGCTACTCCGCTCGTCTAGGTGGAGTACAGAAATCGATTTTAAGTGCCCTTTAATTCGAATTAACTGGCTCTGTAGTGTGGACGGGTGAAGGGTTAATTCGGATTAACGCAGCTAAATCCGAATTAAAGTCGTAGTGTAGACCAGGCCTAGAACGGAGAAGAGAAAGGAGGATGAAAGAAAGAAGGGGGGAAAGGATGGGAAAATCAGAGCCTAGAGAGAAGAAAGAACAAAAGAGACTGAAAGAAGAAAGAAGGAACAAAAGCGTGAAAGGAAGGAACGAAAGAGAGAATGAGAAAGAAGGAAAGACCGAAGGGGGAAGGAGGCGGTTGGCGTGATGGAAAGGGGGGGAAGCAGACAGAGGAGGGTCCCACAGGAGGGGGCTGGGACACCCCAAGTGCGGGAAGGGTAGGAGTGAAATGCAGGGGGAGGGGGCGTGAGACTCTCCTCCTCTAGCTCCGCTTCTCCATTCCCTCGCTCCAAGGGCCTTCGTACCCCCGCCCCTCGGGTTTGGGGAGGGGGGGGGGAATCGTTACAAGAAATGAATACAAAAAAAGAAAAATGCTAACAAGCCCCCCTCCCCCCATCTCCTACCGTAAATAAATAAATAAATAGCGCGTTGATAAATAAGAGGTTGCTACATCGGGGGGCGTGGGCTAGCCACCAAGCACCCCCTATTGGTGTGGGAGGGCCCTGGGGGTGCCATGGGTGGGGTCAGGGTCCCTGCACCCCCTGTTGGTGTGGGGGACCCTGGGGAGCCACGGCTGGGGGCAGGGTCCCTGTGCCCTGGAATGCTGGATGGAGGACCCCAGGTGTCCCCGGGGCAGGGCCCCCCACCGCACCGGTCGTCACAGCTTGTTACGGATCAGAACCAGGGCGCGGGCGGCCCAGTCCAGGTAGAGGTGCAGGCTGTGGAAGAGGGCGTGGCCGGCCTGCACCACCGCCCAGTGGGTGCCGTGCGAGGGCAGCGCGGGCAGCGGGTCGCTGGGCCGGGACAGATTCAGCCTGGACATCTGGGCGGGAGAGAGAGGGAGAGTGAGTGTGTGTGTGCCCAGCCCCCTGCTGGTGTGTATATGTGTGTGTCTCCAGCGCTGCCCCCTGCTGGTGAGTGTGTGTGTGTGTGCTTGCTCCCAGCCCTGCTCCCTACTGGTGTGTGTGTGTGTGTGTGTGTGTGTGTGTGTGTCTCCAGCCCTGCCCCCTGCTGGTGTGTGTGTGTGTGTGTGCCCAGCCCTGCCCCCTGCTGGTGTGTGTGTGTGTGTGTGTCCAGCGCTGCCCCCTGC
>NW_020673120.1:0-1154 GCF_002925995.2 Terrapene triunguis | reverse complement strand
CTGACCCAGCAGTCGTGAGGAGGAGACACTATCCCAGCGACACTGCAAGTGCTGCTGTCGGCGGGTAGTGGGAGACAGATATTGGTGCTGAGGAGCCGGGGAAAGCCACTAGAGATGGTTCTGGTTGGATCTTTAGTCCCCGCACCTTGCACACTCATCTCAGCCCCTTAACTGCCTTCTGCACAAATGGGTCAGGGACTTTGCTCCTCCAAATAACCTGTTAATGAAGGTGTACCTGCCCAGGAGCACTTGGGATCTGAATGTCTGAGCACAAACGCAAGCTTGTTGGTATTACCGAAACCTGATGGGATGATTCCCATGACTGGACTGTTAAAATCAACGGTTATAAGCGAGTTAGAAAAGGTTCCAGTGGGTAAAAGGGAGGGGAAGTGGCACTCCATGTCAAAAATGGCATTACCTGTTTCTGAGTCCAGGGACGCTAGAACTGGGGTGCGGCGGCAGCACCCCCTGGCCTGAAGTAATAGTATCAGCCGAACGGGGGGAGGGATAGCTCAGTGGTTTGAGCATTGGCCTGCTAAACCCAGGGTTGTGAGTTCAATCCTTGAGGGGGCCACTTAGGGATCTGGGGCAAAATCAGTACTTGGTCCTGCTAGTGAAGGCAGGGGGCTGGACTCAATGACCTTTCAAGGTCCCTTCCAGTTCTAGGAGATGGGATATCTCCATTAATTTATTTATATGGGATGGGAATGCATGGTTCCCATCATATACAGGGTTTACAGTTTTGTTCCATGGCTTTCAGCACCCCACAGCCACCCTGTCTGAGTCACTGATAATCTGGAAGAAAATGCCCTTGAATGCTTATGGATCAATGTAAGGGAAAAAGCTGTGTGATTATGGGGGACTTCAATTTGAATGAAATGCTGGAGGTCTCATGCCTAGGGCTCCATGTGTGTCACGGAGGTTGCGGAAGTCACAGATTCCATGACTTTCTGTGACCTATGCAACTTCTGCAGGGGCCAGTGTGGCTGACCCCACGGCCACCCAAACAGGTGGCCCCCAGGACAGCCACACCAGCTGCGGTCCCTGGCTGGCTGGCCGAAGCAGCTGTGGTCTGCGGCCCCGGGCAGCGGTCCCTTGCCAGCCAGCTGGAGCAGCCACGGTCCGCGTCAGCTGGGGCCGCTGGCCCCAGGTGC